>NC_083337.1:33897437-34087054 GCF_019175385.1 Lycium barbarum
GAACCTGCCACTTGAACTTTAACACCCTGTTCAATCAGTATCTTTAAAATATCGTAATATCACCTACCAGGGCGCATATACTAATTTACGTAACTCCACAAAAAATATGATATATATACATCTTTGCTAACGCCTTACCTACAAGGTATCTCCAGTACTATTTGATCTTGTCCTAATTATGGAGTTGTGACACACCTTGTTTCTCTTCTTTGACATAGTCCGCCTCATCCTTCGCGATCTTTTGGAATTTCCAACCATGGGTCTCACATACTTCTAGTTTCCCTGCGACTATTCTAGTCCCTCATCCTTCTCTTATGTCCAAATTGTACGACTCTTAGTACACTTCCCAGGGAGCCACCCATACTAGTATTACTCTCACCCCACCATGCTTAACTTTGGAGTCCTAATGGGATCCAGTGCGTTAGTGTTGGTACGATCGCATCCACTACTACGTGACCTTTATCGCATGACCTAGAACAAGTAGAAGTTCTAACGGATCCCAATAAAATTCCTGTAATGCATCTCCCTCCGGATTGGAAAGATCCCTTACTTTCCCGACCGAGCAAATGTCGGTTTAGCCTTCGGAACTCTCAATAATAACCATCTATCAACACATGACTGTCTTCCATTCCTAAATCTAAGATTCCTAGTAGTGGCCAAAACATCTTAGTCGCAGTTAACCATAAGTACTTTGGTTATCGGTTCCTCTAAAACTTCCATTTCTCACCTATTAATGCCATCCTGCAATAATTGTACACACATAAGAAATTTCAATAAAGAACTCGCATACCTGTAGTCGGCCTGTCCTGAGCTTGGTTTGGAGGGCTATAAAGTGAAGTGTCCCCTTCATTGTCCTCCCGCCATTTAACTAGTATGGCCCTCCTCATCTCTCTTACCTAAGTCTGAAGGATACGGATATTCGAGCATCTCTTGGTTTACTGACGGCCAAGATAATGGGCTAGAATAATAAGTAACACTCTGAGGCGTAGCTGGCCTGACATAGTGCTCTGCCATAAGAGCAGCTGGGGGAGTTAACTCTAGTACAATCTCAGAAATCTCCTCCTCTGGCGTCCCATATGAACCCTCAGACGGGTCCGTTTCATAGCTGCCCTCCGATGGATCCTCCTCTTTAGAAGTCAGAAATTCTGGGGGAATTATCTCGGGGTCCTTAGAGGGATCAGTCTCGATGGAATAGCTAAGGTTCCTCCTGCTTGGTCCCGGAGCCTGCGGTCCTGAATCTACTCTAGGGGTCATCTTAGCACCCCCACTATCTGAGGCTGATCTCTTCATCTATATCAATTTGTGCTTACCTAGAGGAAAAGAGGGTCAGAAATAATCTTTCCTAGATTCTGGATCTATCGCACGATCTAAGACAGAAGGAAAAGTCAATGATTCCTAAATGCCCTGCAGCCTCCTGTTTATATGTGTGGCCGGCTTCACAACCATAAATAGGACTCTACCGGACATGGTCTGTAGACAATTCCTAGGACGAACTGTTATGATACCACTTCTGTCACGACCCAAACCGATGAGCCGTGACGAGTGCCCTACCAAAACTGACAAGGCACCCCTAGACGTGTATCTAGACTATACAAACTAATCTGGTGGCCCATTTCTAACTGATATCTGAACAATATCGCCCGCTATGGCGTTCATAAAGTGAGATCTACCTCAAAATCTCATAAACCATGCATGTAGATATATGTACGGACATACGTACAAATGATGGCAACACAGGCCAGCTTGGCCACTACAGGTACTATATACAAAAGAATAGATGACAGAACAACAAACGTTCCAACTATATACAACTGTCTAGAGACCTCTATGGAGTATAACTTTAGAAAAATAGGACAAGGCCCTGTCATACCCATATATGTACATATCAAAATAGCATACCAAAGGCTGCAGCTCCGGATCAAGTGGAGCGTACTGACTGCGGCTTGGAGGAGATCCTACTAGTCTGGCTCGTCTGGGTGACTACCTGAACCTGCGGGCATAAATGCAGCGTCCACAAGAAGGGACGTCAGTATGAACAGAGTACTGAGTATGTAAGGCATGAATAGTAACATAGTAAGAGATACTGAACATGGAAAATAACACAATGAAAGTATGAGGATAAAGTAACATAAAAGAGATCAACATGTGCCTCTGAATGCCTTTTTAAGGCGGATGTCGTGCATGCTTAGCTTTTTATCAAAAAGACTTTTCCATATACACATATATAATATCTTGTCCAGCCATTAAGGCGCGGTAATATATATAGTGTCTTGTCCGGCCATTAAGGCGCGGTGTTGTCCGGCCATGTATGTGCGGTGTTATATATATATAGTATCTTGTCCGACAATTAAGGTATGGTGAAATATGTATATTGTCTTGTCTGGCCATTAAGGCGTGGTAAAATATATATAGTGTCTTGTCCGGCCATTAAGGCGCGGTGAAATATATATAGTATCTTGTCCAGCCATTAATGCACGGTCTTGTCCGGCCATTAAGGCTCGGTAAGTATCCAAATTACACATATGTAAAAACATATAACATGCACGAGAGCCCAATTAAAGGTTACTACTCTATCGGAGTGACTTATGGTTGGTAGGCTCCGATTATATTATGGAACAATCATCATCGCTATATCTCACCTTGAAGGAACAATTATCATAAGGTGAGATCAACAACAAATGAATAAAATCGAGAAAATCATGAAATAACTCAACATTCTCATAATAACATTGAAATCATAAATTTGGAACCTTTAAACATAAAATCATCATTATCATTGTAATCATCATAGAAACATTCTCATCTTTAACATCATGACAAGCTTTAAGAATCCTGAACTTCTAGCTTTTTAAAACAAGGAGGTTATGGAAAAGTTTATGGAATCATAACATAGGAATCATGCCTTTGAAAGAAAGGGGCGAGCCTTAACATACCTGTTCGGCCTCCTAATACCTACGCTTATCCCACCGAGCTCGTAATTCTAACCACCGAGCACCTCTCATTCTATTAATTATCATACTCATTGAGCGTACATTCATCAATATAATACTCATATCATAGGAAAATCATTTTTCATTTGGGAGCATAAATACTTTAATATACATAAGCCCTTTGGCTATCAAATAATAGTATAAATACCATAGTAACATCGTGAGACCATACTACCCACACATGCGTATCTACGAGCCTCTACTATAGTACTAGACATGTGGACGGGACAAGACCCCGTCGTGCCCAAAATACGTATATGTACACAAAAGAATAAACCAAATAGCACCTCCAGAATAATTGAGTGCTCCTGTAAATCTGCTAATAGATCCTATAGATCTGCACAGTCTCCCTATCTACCTATGGGCATGAACACATCGTCCAAAGAAAACGGACGTCAATACGAATACTGTACTGAGTATGTAAGGCATAAACAATAATGATATATCAATGAAATACGGAGACATCGAGTGAAGAGCAATATGTAACTGACTGTCACTTAAAACTGAAACAATGCATGCTAACTTACTTCATAATCATCATCCTATCATGTATGCATGTATGTATAAGCTGCCCGTCCATATAGGTACGGTGTGATAATCATTAGCCTGCGTCCAGGTCTCCTGCGTCTGGGGTATCATCTCATGCCGCCCACTAGTGGTGTCTGCCCATGCCATCTAGACATGGTGTATATGCTGCCCGCTTTAGCGGTGTCTGCCCGGCCATGTAGGCGCGGTGTAATATGATCATCACATACTTATCATGAATCATGCATAAAACTCAAGACAGACTATACATCTATCGAGGTGACATAGGGTCGTGAACCCCCGATTTCATTATGGAGTATTCATAAGCATTCTGCCTCACCTTGAAGGAATTAGCATAGAAAGTGAGTGTATACGATGAACAACATCAATAGATCATACTAAGAATAATTAGCTTGTAGAACCTAATATCATGGCCTTAGACTCTTTAGACTTAGACTCATCATCATCATTATCATACTCGTAACATATCTCTTGTAAAGCTCTTTACTTGGATTGACTCATAATTTTCGGAATGTAGGAAAGTCATGAAGAAATAGGGAATTTCGTGTCATAAGAATCATGCCTTAGAAAGAAGGGACTAGCCTTACATACCTTTTCGTTTAGCTCTTCTATCGCTTGAACGTTCCTCTCCAATATTCGCATTAGATAATCGATAACATAAGCGCGTTTGAACTACGCTAGAGAAATTTAAGCAGCATCTCCTTTATTTATACTACTTTCTCCATATCATATATCAACTCCCAAACGTCAATAATATCATTCATAATATCATCATTAATCTCTTTTATCAAATTCATCATTATCCAATCCCCACAATTTCCTTTCAAGGTTATCCATAATCGTAATCATAATACAACGTTACATTCATTCTCATCTAATGTTTCTCTCATACTCTTAACGTCATTCATAACGTAGTTACAATCATAACATATCAACATTCATGATTCATTCCAAACTACTTCTCAAAATTTACATTATTCCTACTTTCATGACCCATTTCCTATACCCTTCCAAAATCCAAGTGTTTCAACTTTTCAACACCTTAAATAACATGTAAATACCATAAAACTTACCTTTGATAGTATGGGAATGAGCTTTAAGTGGAAATACTTCACTTGAGCAAAACCCTAGTTCCACTTCCCATGGAATTTCTTGACTTGGATGAACATTGATGTGTTTCTCACACTTAGTTTTGTTGATTTGATGAAGTTGATCATCAATTTCTCATGAGTTCTCGTATATGGAGTGTGTGGAAGGTTCCGGAGAATTCTTGAGTTGTGGAGAATGAAAATGAAATGAAATAAATAAACTTGGGGTGCTCTTTTTATAAATTAAAAATTTGTCACGACGTCATTATATGGACACTTATACGGTCCGTATAAATTTATACGGTCTGTATAAGTGACCGTGAATTTGCTTCAGCAAGCATCCCTTTCTGTGTCAATTTGACGGCACATTATACGGTCCGTATAAATTTATACAGTCCGTATAAGTGACCGTGAAATCACCTCGTCAACTTCTCGCTTCTGTGTTCATTATACGACACATTATACGATCCGTATAAGTGACCGTATAATCCCATCAGTGAGGGAATTCACTGTGATGATTCTGCGTGTTATACCCCGCATTTTCAGAGCTTGAGCGTGACACGTGGTCCCTCAAACATTGACAATCACGTTGATAGTATTATATTTCGTATTCTTGCACGTCGGTTATTCATAAGCGGAGGTGGGGCCCACACATCGAGATTTTTTTAGGAACACGTTACAAGTTATATGAATCACATATGTGAAGTTAAACACAACTCAAGAAGGACCCTTGAGCCAAATCAAAGTGGGAGCCCTCCAAACAAATATTTTTAAGTTACGTTTTTGGGTGATCAGACTTCGGGAGGCCATAACCCCATCAGTGTTTGGGAATTTGGGAAAACTCCCAAAATTAAAGTTGTATAGAATTGAATGATCTTTCCAACCATAGGTCGTGGGTCAATAGGTAACGTCCGAATAAGGAGATACGGACGTTTTAAGGCAGAAAGGTCAGTGGGCTAGGCCCAATCCGGGCCCAACCGGGTTAGGCCCATGACCCAAGTCTATTTAAGTGAATATCAGCCCTTTTCTCCTCAATTTTCATACCAAAACACCAGAAAATTATGGAGAGAGAGTGAACAGCCTTGGAGAGAAGAAAAACCAATTTTGATCAAAATCTGAGTCCCGAATCCTAAAGCCCATGAAGAGAAAAGTGTTGTACGCTGCGTTGTCTTTAATTTGAGCTAAAAATAAACCAAGGAGAAGAGTGATAACGTGGTGGCTGCATGCGTAAGGTATGATTAAGGTTCCGTTTCATTGTTAACGAGTTTATTTAGAGTTTTAATGGATTAGCACGGAGAGAATAGCCCGATAAATTCGTTTGTTGGCGTTGTGAATCATGGAACGAGATCTGAAGGGAATTTTGGATGAAAATAAATGTATTTAACTTGTAAAATGTGGAGAATGTTGTTATTGATGTTGTTAGTGTTAATTCTGGCTTCTTTACGGAAATAAAAATTATTAAACAGCTATATCGCAAATTTGGTGGGTTGAGAAATCTAGAGAGCAGTGTGCGGGCAATTTTATGGCATACGTTGGTGTTGGAAATTGTATTACTACTATTGGCATTGTTGTTGATGTTGTTGGATATTGAATTGGAATCTCGGGCTAGGCATATAAACAGGGGAAATGCTGCCCGAATTTCGGCAGAATTTAAAAGGGTTTTAATTAAAGTTTCGAGACGAACGTACGACGATGATCCTAATGATATTATGAATAATTCCATATGTAGATTACGAGGCTACGAATAATTCTTAAGCGAGTTGCAAGACGGGAAGTACGTTGAAAGTCGAGAATCATCTTCCAGGTATGTAAGGCTTACCCTTTCTTTATTTGGCATGTCCTAGAACTAAGTAAGGTATGACACGCACCTTGGGGTAACTCTACTCTTTAATTCCGAGCTTGTTTACGATTCGTATTCAATTCTTGATATGAGTATACTTAGTATAGACGAGCTTATTGTATGATTGAATAACGAGCAAAACATAAAGAGTTCCTTGTTTTTTTAAAAGAGTTTATAAGTATTAATGTCCCTAACTTTCGTATACGGTCTCGGATTGCTTTAAAACGTTCGTAGAGGGTTCTGTAGTAAATGATAGACATAACTTTCTTATGCAAACTCGGATTGACCCGAAACGTGTTTACGATTCTTCAAGTGTCGTTTTGTGTACTTTTCTATCGAGTCTTAAAAATTGATTTGTGTGCATATAGTTTCTCACTACTCTGCTCGTGGATGCCTCAATATGTCCTTCACTGAGCCCGAGCCAGGATATGTTATCGTGCGCACTCCACTGCATTGTTCACCGAGTCCCTCATTAGAGGGCCGAGTACGGTATATGTATATATATTCTGGAGTATGATGTGTTCTTGAGTATGATGTGTTCTGAAGTATGATGTGTTACAGAGTTATTCCCTATTCTGGAGTATGATATGTTACGGCGCCAGTGACGGGGTGGCGACCATGTTTTTTCCACCGAGTCCCATAATGGGCCGGATGTGACATATCCCCTCGACATGCATGATTTGTGTTTTAAAAGTAAGCATTTTGATATTTTGGATAATGTACTTACTTCCTGTACTTCTTGTTCAGATTATGGTTCTGTTTGCTGTACTCCATGCTTTATATGCTCAGTACATATTTCATACTGACCCCCTTTTTTCGGAGGCTGCGTTTCATGCCACGCAGGTACCCACTGATGAGTAGAACACATTGCTAGAAGATGTTCCAGCGGGATTGGCGAGCTCCATTTCCTTCCGGAGTGTTGCCGAGTCAGAGTATATATGTTATGATTCCTGATTGATGTTAGAGACTTTGCAGACAGAGTCACGTATGTGGGTCGTCAGTCTTGTAAGCGGCTCTGCAAGCCGATATACCATTTTGCATTATGTTACAAATTCCATATGATTACAGATTTTTCTTGACTTGAGAACGATGAAAAGAATGTTTCTGAAAGCCTTTACTATGTAATTCAGTTTTATTTGATTTAAGAGTCCAAAGAGATTATGTATGTAATAAGAGTCAGCGGGTTCGCTCGGCCCTAAATAAGGGTCGGGTGCCCATCATGCCCTATCAAGATTAGGGTGTGACAAATTGGTATCAGAGCAATTCGTCCTAGGGGTTGTCTGCAAAATCGTGTCCAGTAGAGTCCTGCTTATGGGTGTGAAGCCGGCCACACTTATAAACCGGAGGCTGCAGGGCATTTAGGAATCGTTGACCTTCTTTCTGTCTTAGATCGTGCGATAGAGCCAAGTCATAGGAAATGCGATCCCTTATACTAACCTTTGATCTCAGCAGAAGTACAGTATCGACGCGAGACTCTTCCGGAATTTTTCAAAATCAGGTCATTTAGTTAGGTACACCTAACAGGAAGAAGCATGGAAAGGAAATATCGTAAATAGACAATAAGTGGGATGTGATATTTTAGAGGAGCTACGAATTTGGCATGGCATGAAGAATAATTGCGAGAAAGACGATTAGCAGTCCGAAGGATTAAAATGGGTCACATTCAAGGGTTAGTAGGAGCAAGCTTATTGGGGGATTCAGGGAAAGTTGACAAATGAGTTCTGTTGTAGATTATTATATGAGAGTGGCGAACGGAAATCCAAGGAGGCTAATAACTGAGTAATTACAAATAACGGCGAGGAAGATGTGTTCGCCACCATCGGGAATCTGAATTAAAAAGGTGAATACTGGGGATTGAAAAGGCTAAAATAGTAATTGTTAAATGAGAGAGATGTGTTATGAGAATTTCTCGGAATCTGTTAAGACTTCAAATTGCTCCAGATCATGTAATAAAGGTCATGCGGGGAGCTGGATGCGATTATATCAGCATTAATGCACCGGATTTCATCGAAGTTTCAAGGTTAAGCGTGCTAAGGTGCGAGCAATATTAGGATGGGTGAGATGGTAAGCGAGATGATAGTAATTATATATATATATATATATATATATATATATATATATATATATATATATATATATATATATATATATATATATATATATATATGTCCCATACATAGTTGTATCAGCAGGTATAGGTATCCCGGCAACCAACCTTACGGTGTATGGAAGGCAAGGATCGAACAGGATAACAGAGTTCAAGGGACAAAACAAAAGATATGGTACAAACGCTACAAGGTAAGTTGATGTTGTTTCCACCACAAGTTAAGATTGGAAAGTCCTAATGAAACGATAATTGGAAAGGCAAGAAAGTGAGTAGATTGAAGGTAAGGAGACCAAAATATCGGAAAAAGGTGAAAGGTAAGAAACATGAGTGAGTGAAGCCCGAGAGAAACTGCAGGCAAAGCACGAGACTATTTGGGTAAAAATTCGAAAGTAGGCATGTGAAAGGGATAAAATGTGGTAATATGAAACAAAAGAGGAACGTGTGGGGTTCGAGAACCGATTTCAATAAGTGGGGCTAAAAGAATAGTGACCACGACAGGGAACGTGAAATAAGAGAAAGGATGACTTAAGAATAGAATGGATTTGCGCGTTTAAAGGAATATTTCACGAACTTCAGAGCCGATACTACAAATAACAAGAGAAGGAAGGTACTCGAGGAGGAAGAAACCCAAGGAAGGCTAAGGATGAAAGTAGGAAAGGTATACCAACGGGCTGATCAAAGGAAAAGGAGAGTATTTAGGAGGAAAGTAACTGGAAATCTTTAACCATGGAGTAAGAAGGATACTTTGACGAATGGGCCGTAGGAAACTGATTACGCATCGAGGAAAGAACAAAGATGATGAGTTGACACATTTGATTAGAAAATTAATGGCATGGAATAGGAATTCATGTGAAGACCGGGAGATTTGATCTTAGCGGAAATGGAATGAAATGCAAGGAACTTGCATGGAGGACCATTGGGCCGTAGCATCATAAAGACGGGTGAAGACTCGATGAACGAGAATAGAGAGAGTGGAAACTGTAAGAATTCTGTGCTGAGAGTAAAAGTAGCAGGACACTAGAAAAACTTGGATGCACAGCTGCAACATAAACGCGTAGTTAAGAGGGATTATGAGTAAGTGAGCTAAGCGGGTGAAAGGACTAGTAGTGGATGGAAGGGTATGGAAATGTTGGAGAAAAACTAATGATGATATAGACATAAATGGAAGAAGAATCCAAGGGAAGAAGTTTAGGTACGTTATGAGCAAAGTCAGGAAGAAAGACGAGGAGTAAAGTATAATCGGAGACTTCAGAAAAGGACGAGGTGAACTTCGATATTCCCCTTAACTTGTGATCCAGGACGCCGTCTGCCATAAAGAACAATGATATAAGGGATGAAAAAAAGACATCGGAATTAGATACACCCTCATGATTATTCCAATTGAACACAAGAGCGTAACCAACGAAAAGGATAAATAAAGCAGACCATATGATGATGGAACCCTGGACCTAAGAAGGTCGAGAAGGGCAGTAGAAAATTGCCGAAGATGATGGATACTTGAAAGCTGTTGATGTATTAGGACCTCCTTAAAAGGGGGGAAGAACGCATTGGACTTGAAAAGAATTATGATGCTCTCAAGCTCCAGAAGGGAAATGTATTAGCTAGGGGCTAGAGTTCGAAACATATCGGCATATCAGGAAGGTATCAGCAAGAAGCAGAAAAGGATGTGAATAACTGGGTAAGACAACTTATGTGGTAAGTGTAATAGAGTCAATCAGAAAGAGTTACAGGTTAAGTATGCTTACTCCATGAGGTTTATTCTGTTTTTTAAGCACTGTTATGAATGAGATCAAGAAGTGGTACCCTATAGAATTGATTATGATCGGGATATAATGAGAATGTAGCAGGAACTGTAATACAAAGTAAGTAAAGTATAGCGAGGAAACAACTAAAGAGATGACATGTACTATGTGAATAGAGAGCGAATGCAAGTGCGAAACCAATAAGCGAGCCACGAAGCAGTGGATAAGAAAGTTTATAAGGCCTTGTTAGGAAAAGGATCAGCTTAGTAAGGGTGAGAGGGAATGAGTAGGATAAGTGTTGGAAGCGAAGAATGGATTGTATAGAAGTAAAACACTTTGAAGGACAAAGCGGTACTGAGTTAAGGATAAGGTTCCTTGTGCGAGGAACAAAGGATTAATTATAAAACGAAGTAAGTATGGATATAGAAAGAAAAGGAAATAGGCGAAGTACAAAAGCCTAAGAAGTAGTCGTATTATGAGAAAAAGGGGATAGATCTCCTACAGATACCTTATACTAAGACAGAACAAGTAAAGTACCTAAAGGAACAAGCTGGAAGAAGAATGTGGCTATGAGTTGCGAGTTCACCCCATGACGATAAAGCGATCAAGTGGGGCTATCGCCAATAGCAAGTAAAGATATGATTATGAGTGTTTTTGAAACCAATGCTGAGTACGATATAAGAATAAAAGAGTATGACGTACAAGGGGTATTAGTTGCGCATGGGACTTAGATCCCCGATGAGACAGATGACGGCTAAGGGAAATGCGTTTATGGTTACTGTGAGTTGATTACGGGAGAGAGAGGAATAACTTGAGATGGAAAAGAAAAGGGAAAGATGACGCTGCCAACGAATGCTGACTATTGAAGAATGGTATAAGTGACACTACATGGAGGGTACAGACGGTTTGACATATTAGTATTCTAAGTAGCCCCATGGGACAGACTTGTTAAGTGGAGCAGAGGTAAACATTGACCCATAATTAACAATTAAGCTGAGTAAAATACATCCTTTGTTTGGATTGCTACATTGGCTGTACTACTGAATTACGCTACTGCAAGATGAGTATGTTAAGACTTCGCACGTGAATTACTGCTACTACAAATTATGGGAAATAGCATGAATATGATGTGGTATGAAAGGGAATGGAGGAAAGGGATACATGAATTCAAGATCGGAGATGAGGCAATGGATTTATGAGTGTTATAAGTAAGACCTTAAAAGGGGGGAGCAAGTAAGGAAAGTATAAGTGTAGAGATTGGAACGACGAATCCTAAGATGTGACAATTATAGACCCTAAAACAAAAAGTGAGAGTTATACGGAAATGATATAGTTGTTATCGTTATCCATTTCAGTACGGACATTAAGTGAATCGATGAAAGAAATGTATTGGGCTTAAAATTGAGAATAAGATTTGAAGACCGAAGTGTGGACTTGTTTTGTAGACACCGTAAGATAAGACTCATAAGGAGAAAGCGAATGAATAGAATGCGAAGATTCAAACCGCATTCAGACATGAAAAACAAATGAGGCTTGAAGTGAGAATTTTTGTAGAAGCGAATTCAATAAGATATAAGGGTTAGTCGGCAAAGGAATAGAATGATTGCAAGGTATCTTTCGAGATTGGACTGAAAATAACTTATCAGGAAGAAAAGAAATTGAACGATGTACCAGTGAAGGCGACAAACATTAACAAAATATTGGAATAACTACGATGCTTACTATGGTATGATCACCCAGTAAAGGGAGACTACAAAACAGCAAGAGCCGAACAACTAAATGATGCAATAGTGCATCAATTACGATAGTATTAAAGGAAGGATGATCCGATAATGGATGTACCCAAGAATGGGATTATGGACAGAGTACGAGATTAGTTTAAACATTCGAGGACGAATGTTCCAAAGGGGGGGAGGATGTTATACCCCATATTTTCAGAGCCTGAGCGTGACACGTGCTCCCTCAAACATTGACAATCACGTTGATAGTATTATATTTCGTATTCTTGCACGTCGGTTATTCGTAAGTGGAGGTGGGGCCCACATCGAGAATTTTTTAGGAACATGTGACAAGTTATATGAATAACATATGTGAAGTTAAACACAACTCAAGAAGGACCCTTGAGCCAAATCAAAGTGGGAGCCCTCCAAACAAATATTTTTAAGTTACGTTTTTGGGTGATCTGATTTCGGGAGGCCATAACCCCATCATTGTTTGGGAATTTGGGAAAACTCCCAGAATGAAAGTTCTAGAGAATTTAATTATATTTCCAACCATAGGTTGTGCATCTATAGGTGACGTCGGGATAAGGAGATACGGACATTTTAAGGCAGAAAGGTCAGTGGGCTAAGCCCAATCCGGGCCCAACCGGGTTAGGCCCATGACCCATGTCTATTTAAGTGAAATATCAGCCCTTTTCTCCTCAATTTTCATACCAAAACACCAGAAAATTCTGGAGAGAGAGAGAGAGAGATAGAGAAGAGCCTTGGAGAGAAGAAAAAACAATTTTGATCAAAATCTGAGTCCCGAATCCCGAAGCCCATGAAGAGAAATGTGTTGTACGCTGCGTTATCTTCAATTTGAGCTAAAAATCAACCAAGGAGAAGAGTGATAACGTGGTGGCTGCATGATTAAGTTATGATTAAGGTTCCTTTTCATTGTTAACGAGTTTATTTAGAGTTTTAACGGATTAGCACGGAGAGAATAGCCCGATAAATTCATTTGTTGGCGCTGTAAATCATGGAACGAGATTTGAAGGGAATTTTGGATGAAAATAAATGTATTTAAATTGTAAAATGTGGAGGATGTTGTTATTGATGTTGTTAGTGTTAATTCTGGCTTCTTTACGGAAATAAAAATTATTAAACAGCTATATCGCAAATTTGGTGGGTTGAGAAATCTAGAAAGCAGTGTGCGGGCTATTTTATGGCATACGTTGGTGTTGGAAATGGTATTACTACTATTGGAATTGTTGTTGATTTTGTTGGATATTGAATTGGAATCTCGGGCTAGGCATATAAACAGGGGAAATGCTGCCCGAATTTTGGCAAAATTTAAAAGGGTTTTAATTAAAGTTTCGAGACGAACGTACGACGATGATCCTAATGATATTATGAATAATTCTATATGTAGATTACGAGGCTACAAATAATTCTTAAGCGAGTTGCAAGACGGGAAGTAAGTTGAAAGTCGAGAATCATCTTCCAAGTATGTCAGGCTTACCCTTTCTTTCTTTGGCATGTCCTAGAGAGGTAAGGTATGACACTCACCTTGGGGTAACTCTACTCTTTAATTCTGAGCTTGTTTACGATTCTTATTCACTTCTGGATATGAGTATACTCAGTATAGACGAGCTTATTGTATGATTGAATAACGAGCAAAACATAAAGAGTTATTGTTTTTTTAAAAGAGTTCTATAAGTATTAATGTCCCTAACTTTCGTAGACGGTCTCAGATTGCTTTAAAACGTTCGTAGAGGCTTCTGTAGTAAATGATGGACATAACTTTCTTATGCAAACTCGGATTGACCCGAAACGTGTTTACGATCTTTCAAGTGTCGTTTTGTGTACTTATCTATCGAGTCTTAAAAATTGATTTGTGTGCATATAGTTTCTCACTACTCTGCTCGTGGATGCCTCAATATGTCCTTCACTGAGCCCGGGGCAGGATATGTTATCGTGCGCACTCCACTGCATTGTTCACCGAGTCCCTCATTAGAGGGCCGGGTACGGTATATGTATATATATTCTGGAGTATGATGTGTTCTGGAGTATGATGTGTTTGGTGTATGATGTGTTCTGGAGTATGATGTGTTACGGAGTTATTCCCTATTCTGGAGTATGATGTGTTATGGCGCCAGTGACGGGGTGGCGACCATGTTTTGTCCACCGAGTCCCATAATGGGCCGGATGTGACATATCCCCTCGACATGCATGATTTGTGTTTTAAAAGTAAGCATTTTGATATTTTGGATAATGTACTTACTTCCTGTACTTCTTGTTCCGATTATGGTTCTTTTGCTGTACTCCATGCTTTATATGCTGAGTACATATTTCGTACTGACCTCCTTTCTTCGGGGGCTGCGTTTCATGCCACGCAGGTACCCACTGATGAGTAGAAGACATTGCAAGAAGATGTTCCAGCGGGATTGGCGAGCTCCATTTCCTTCCGGAGTGTTGCCGAGTCAGAGTATATATGTTATGATTCCTGATTGATGTTAGAGACTTTGCAGACAGAGTCACGTATGTGGGTCGTCAGTCTTGTAAGTGGCTCTGCAAGCCGATATACCATTTTACGTTATGTTACAAATTCCATATGATTACAGATTTTACTTGACTTGAGAACGACGAAAAGAATGTTTCTGAAAGCCTTTACAATGTAATTCATTTTTATTTGATTTAAGAGTCCAAAGAGATTATGTGTGTAATAAGAGTCAGCGGGTTCGCTCGGCCCTAAATAAGGGTCGGGTGCCCATCACGCCCTATCAAGATTAGGGTGTGACACTGCGGTCCATTACACAGACCGTATAACATTATACGGACCATATAATCGACCGTATAACTCATTTTTTCACTGATCTTGTTCTCGTCACTTGGTTTGATCTCAAATCCTCATGGGACCTTCTTGATACTTGTTTAATACCTCGTTAACAATCTTGGGAACATTATAAATCTTCTTCAAAACATCATCAAGCCATCATTAATTAGATACTCATAAATTCTGCCCTACCGCAAATGTCTTTCAAATGTTATTTAAAATCATCAGATGGTATTTCTTTCTTATCGAAGCATCGTATACATCTTGCCATTCGTTAGTCTACTCACTGTACGTTAAGGAAAACAATTCGGGGTGTAACATTTTCCCCCCTTTTGGAACATTCGTCCTCGAACGTTAAGCACTCGGGAATTCTATGAAAATTTCACCAGAGCTTCCCCTGTAATATGGCATTACCATCCTGTCACAACAGCCCATAGTAACATTGCCTCACAGGGTCAAAACACAATAACAATATAAGTTGGCCACACGCGACCCATATGCATACGTATCTCATAATCTTGGTGTCTCATCGTGGATCTCTTCTGGGGGCTGAAATAGATGCGGGTATTTGGATTTCATACTCTCTTCTGTTTCGCAAGTCATTTCTTTTCGGTTGTTATTTCGCCATAAGACTTTAACTGAGGCCATTTCCTTATTTCGAAATCTTCGTATTTGCCTGTCTAATATGGAAATAGGCACTTCTTCATAGACTAGCTTTTCTGTCACTTGAACATCATCTATTGGGACAATTCTCATAGGATCTCCAACACACTTGCGAAGCATTGAAATATGGAAAACTGGATAGACTGATTCAAGTTCTGGAGACAAGTCTAACTCATAAGCTACTTGACCCACCTTGCGGGTAATCTTATAGGGTCCAATATATCGAGGACTTAACTTTTCTTTCTTGCCAAACCTCATCACACCTTTTTTTTTAATCAAAGCCAATCAGCCTGATGCTGATGGAATTTATTAAAATGAATAATAGTATTTACAGAAAAAAGAGAAATATAATGGAAAGAAATGAAGGGAAAAAGAAAATATATACTACTCTATCCTATGAAATGAAAGAAAAGCCTAGTCCTTGTTTGAGCAGCCAAGTGTAACAATGAAAAACTAGAAACAAGAACACTCCTTCTTTGGATTGATGCCAGTATCAGTCACCTCAAGCTCTCACCAGGTGCTATGGTATCAAATCTCACTGAAGATCCTTCAAGAAGAAGTGTAGTATGAAGTTCCTCCTAGTTATTGTCCTTATGCTGTCCTTATGCTGTCTTTATGCTGACCTTATGCTGTCCTTATAATCAAGTTTACACAATCAGTCATGTGGAATGTGTGTAACTGGACTAGGTAACTAAAGAAATCCTGTTAGTAGGATGAACATTCCTGTTAATACCACACACTAACAAGGATAACCTTAGTCATCCAACCAGGACTACAACAATCCTATGAAGCTGTTATCATGAGCCTTCTGTTTGAGTAACTCCAACTTGTGTCTTCACTTCTTTGCATGATCAGCTGCATGTGATCAGTCTGGTTCTCTATTTCTGTATACCTTTGTTCTGAAATTAGGCAGCATCATTTTATTAGCATTGAGAATCTTCTTTGCACCTGTTGGCAATTCAGCAAAAGAATGAAAGTTAATTGTACCTTCAAAATCAAAAACCAGGTTACCTAAAAAATCAGCAAGTGCATTGCCTTCCCTAAGGATATGAGCAAACTGCACTTGGCCCTAATTCCTCCAAAAGTTGATCTTATTAACTTCCATACTAATCTTATATGGGATCTCCTATCTCCCTTGAATAATGTTTATGATGGACAGAGAATCTGATTCAATCATTACAGGCACCAGATCATTTTTAATACAATATTAAATTCCATCCAATATAGCTACAGATTCTACTATGATGTTAGTTGTATCAGCTATTCTTTTTGCCCCAGCATATATCAGGTTTCCAACCTCATCTCTAATGCAGAATGCACCTGAGCTCAATCCTGGATTACCCCTAGAGGCCCCATCTGTATTGTACTTGAACCAGCCAGCATCAGGAAATTTCCATTGAACCATCTTGTATGCTATTCTAGGCCTGTGATCCTCCAAGTATTTCACCAGTTGAGGCCATTCATATGGAACTTGTCTCAACCAAGGATATAATGTCTTCACCAGTTGCTGCAGATTATAGTTGATCCCATGTATTACCTTTAGTTTATTCATCTTACCCCCATGCATGATAGTATTTCTCCTCTTCAATAGTTCCCAACATATGAATGCAGGTGCAGCCTGCATGATTGCTTTGAGTTTTGTAGGAGCTTGCATATACCACCATTATACTATTGTCTGATGAATCTGGATGCTTAGCACAATTATCCCCACAACGACATTGTAATGCTGCCGAATTTCTGCTGCAAACTCACCTGTAAGGAATAGATGTTGACCTCATCACACCTTTCATCGGTGACACCTTCCAAAATACCCAATCATCAACTTGAAATTCTAGGTCTCACCGGCGGTTGTCTGCATAAGGTTTTTGGCGACTTTGGGATATCAATAACGGGTCTCGGATCACCTTGACTTTTACTACCGCTTGCTGAATTAACTCAGGGCCTATTAGCTGTGCTTCTCCTATTTCAAACCATGCAATTGGGGAGCTACACTTCCTTCCATATAAAGCTTCATACGGAGCCATTTGGATACCGGAATGATAGCTACTGTTATATGCAAACTCAATCAGAGGTAAGTGGTCATCCCAACTACCACCAAAATCTAGTACACATACCCGTAGCGTATCTTTCAAGGTCTAAATAGTACGTTTGGCTTGCCCATCAGTTTGCGGATGGAATGCCATACTAAGCTTTATTTGAGTACCTAGACCTTCTTGGAAAGATTTCCAGGACTTGGCTCTAAATTGCGCTCCTCTATCTGTGATAATGGATATCGGAATACCATGAAGTCGCACAATCTCCTTGAGATACAACCTTTAGTAATCTTCTGCTGAGTATGTGGTTCGGACTGAAAGAAAATGAGTTGCTTTCGTCAACCTGTCCACAATCACCCATATAGAATCATACTTGCCTCGGGAACGGGGTAACCCCACAATAAAATCCATATTGATCACTTCCTATTTCCAAGTAGAGATTTTCATTGCTTGCAATAATCCTCCTGGCTTTTGATATTCGATTTTCACCTGCTGGCAATTTGGACATTGAGCTACAAATTCTTCTATGTCTCTCTTCATGCCATCCCACCAATATATCAACTTGAGATCATGATACATCTTTGTTGCACCTGGGTGAATAGAATACTGAGAGTAATGAGCTTCTTCAAGAATTCGACGGCGCAATTCTGAAACATTTGGAACACATAGCCTGCCTCGGTATCTAAGAATCAAATGGAGACTTCTCTTTTTCATGAAGTATGTCTCTATACTGGCTCAACTAAGGATCTTCATTCTGACGCTCTTTCACTTCCATATTCAGGGACGAAACTGTGGGATCATTAATACCAATCCCTGCACTACCCGAATCACTTACACGTACTCCAAGATTAGCTAGTTAGTGGAGCTCATGAATCAATTCTTTCTTTTCCGGAGGAACTTCACGTAGGTTGCCCATTGATCGGCGGCTAAGCGCATCAGCTACAACATTTGCCTTTCCGGGGTGGTATAAAATGCTCACATCATAATCCTTCTATAATTCTTACCACCGCCTCTACCGCAGATTTAACTCCTTTTGTTTGAAAATGTATTGAAGACTCTTGTGATCTGTATAAATGTCAACATGCACACCATACAAGTAATGTCTCCACATCTTTAATGCATGAATAACTACAGCCAATTCGAGATCGTGAGTTGGGTAGTTATTTTTATGTTTCCGCAACTGTCTCGAAGCATAAGCAATGACTTTACCATGCTGCATTAATACACATTCTAACCTAACACCGGAAGCATCACAATATACAACGTAGCCATCTGACCCTTCTAGGAGTATCAAGACAGGGGCTGAGGTTAATATGTTCTTGAACTCTTGGAAACTGCATTCACAAGCATCATTCCACTGAAACTTAGTTGACTTTTGGGTTAGCTTCATCAATGGGGCTGAAATAGAGGAAAATCCCTCTACGAACCTTCTATAATACCCTGCCAATCCCAGAACACTACGGAGTTCTGTAGGCGTCGTAGGCCTTGGCCAAGTCTTCACAACTTCAATTTTCTAAGTATCAATTCGAATGCCATCATCTGAAATAATATGACCCATAAATGCCACAGAATTCAGCCAAAACTCACACTTTAAGCATTTTGTATACAATTCTCGGGTTCGAAGAATGCTAAGGACAATTCGTAAATGATCCGCATGTTCTGGTTTTGTGCGACAGTACACCAGAATGTCATCAATAAACACTATTACGAATAGATCCAAGAGAGGCTTGAATGCGTTATTCATCAAATTCATGAACACTGCCAGAGCATTAGTCAACCCAAATGACATCACCCGGAATTCGTAATGGCCATATCTCGTTCTTAAAGCTGTTTTGGGAATATCTTCTTCTTTAACTCTCACTTGGTGATATCCTGACCTCAAGTCTATTTTGGAAAACCACTTGGCACGCTGTAGTTGATCAAACAAATCATCAATCCTTGGGAGAGGATATTTGTTCTTTATCGATTCCTTCTTTAACTGCCTATAATTGATGCACATTCGTAGGGAACCATCTTTATTTTTCACGAATAGGAATGGTGCTCCCCACGGTGATCAACTGGGTCTAATAAACCCCTTCTCAAGCAAATCTTTCAACTATGCCTTTAATTCTTTCAATTCTGCCGGAGCCATTCGGTAAGGAGGGACAGAGATAGGCTTAGTGTCCGGCAACACATCAATAGAAAAATCAATCTCTCTTTCCTGTGGAAGACCTGGAAGTTCATCTAGAATTACGTCCGGGAATTAATTCACTACCGGAACGGACTGGAATGTTGGCGGCTTTGCTTCGGTGTCATAAACTCGGACTAAGTGATAAATATAGCCCTTAGCTATCATCTTACTTGCCTTGAGGTAGGAAATAAACCTACCTTTTGGAGAGGCTGTATGACCCTTCCATTCAAACACGAGCTCTCCTGGAAATTGAAATCGAACTACTTTCATTCGGCAATCAACATTAGCATAACATGAGGCCAACCAAGCCATACCCATAATCATATCGAAATCTAACATTTTCAGCTCAATTAAATCAACTTTAGTCTGGCGGTCGCATATCACAACTACACAATTTTTATACACTTGTCTAGCTATCACCGGATCACCAACCGGAGGAAATACCTCAAAAGGTTTTATTGGCTCTGGTTTCACCCCAATACGACCAGCAACATACGGAGTAATATAAGATAGGGTAGAACCCGAATCTATTAATGCTTATACATCGTGAGAAAATACTGATAATGTACCTGTAACCACATCAGGGGAGGACTCAGGGTCCTGTCGTGTTACACCTCGAAAAATTTTCCGTTCATGCCCAGCGAATAGACTGACGAGGGGCGCGACGTATACGATGTTTTGATAAGTAAGAAATAACATTTGATGGTTCTAAATGAGATTTCAAAGACATTCGAAATAAGAAAAGAAAGTTTGCCAGGAAGAGGCAAGACATACGAGATATATCGGAAAAGGATTTATGAGTAACGACTTAATGAAGATTCAATGAGGTTCGGAAGAAGAGTTATAACATCCCGTAGATTGTTAATGAGGTGCCAAACAAGTGTCAAGAAGGTTCTATAAGGATTGGAGATCAAACGAGTCGACGAAATTGATTTTCGGAAAAACTGTGGATTGTACGGTGCATTATATGGACCGTACAAAAGATACCGACCGTAGGTATGGCCGTATATTTAGACAATATGGGTAGTGTTCACTGGAACCATTATACGGTCACACATACGGACCGTATAAATTGTACGGACCGTATGTGTGTCCGTATAAATGGGTCGGGACAGATTGTGTGTATTTAATAAGGGACCAAGTTCATTTCATTTCATTTCATTTCCCTTCACACCCTTTCTTTCTAAAACATCTCTCTACACTTCTCCAACAAGAATTCAAGGGGTATTTGTGATCAATTACATCAAACCAGGTGAATCAAATGTAAGAAACTCATTAAAGTTCATCTAAGAAAGGGAATCCAAGTGAAGATGAAACTAGGGTTTTGCTCAAGTGAAGTGTTTGCACTAAAGGTTCATTATTACACCATATAAGGTAAATATTATGGTATTTACATTTTGATTAAGGTATTTGAAAGTTGAAACACTTGAATTGTAAAAGGATATAGGAAATGGCTTATGAAAGGGTAAATAGTGTCATTTTGAGTGATAACTTGAATTGAGTTATGATTATTGATGTGTTGTGATATAGTTATGTTATAAATTTTATTAAGGACATGGGATAAGCATTATATGTGAGAAAACGTACTAGTATACTATGACCTTGATTATGGGTGAATTAGAGTAAAATTATGAATTGTGGATAAAATAGATGGATTACAATTGTTGTCTATGATATTGTGAATATTATTGTTGATGTTTGGCAGTTGATATATGATATGGATCAAGTCGTATAAACAAAGTAAATTCTGCCCAATTTTCTCTAGCTTTAGTAAGAACGTTCATATAATCGATTAGCTAATGTGAATGCGAATTCTCTTGAAGGTAGAGACGTGAGCATTGCAGGAGAACAATCAAGCGATGGAAATTGTTAAACGAAAGCGGTATGTAAGGCTAGTCCTTTCTTCCTAAGGCATGAATCATATGGTATGAATCCTCCTATCACTCTATGATTTTCCTACATATTGGGAACTATGAATCTACGAGTATAAAGAACTTCATATGAGACAAAGAAAAGAGATACGTTACGAATACGACGATACCGATGATGAATCTAAGTCTAGAAGTCATAAAGCTCATGATATGATATTCCTACGAAGCTAATGATCCTTATATGATTCCTATGATAGTATTTCTCTTACCTCTCCAAGACTTTCCTACCCTCCGGAATCTATGTTTAGGAATAGCCATATGGGATAAGATACAAGGTATGTTACGAATACGATAATGATGATGATGAGTCTAAGTCTAAATATTCTAAGGCCTATAATATTATGGTTCTACAAGGCTAATGATCCATATTACGATCTGTTGATGTTGTTCATTGACTACACTCACCTTATATGCTAATTCCTTCAAGGTGAGGCATAATGCTTATGAATGCTCCATAATGGAATCGGGGGCTCTCGACCTCATGTCACCCCGACATTGTTGTATATTGACTATAAGCTCTAATACTTGTCTGAAAAGTTACAAGTATATGTTCATAAGGGGTTCAATATGAGATTAAGGAAATAGATGTGCCATAGATACGATGATAGTAATGATGAGCCTAACTATAGATTATAAAGTTTATTATGCGACATTATTACGAAGTTCATGCTACGAATACGCTGCGATTTCATAGATTATCTTTAAATCCAAATGTATACTCTATGAAAAGTGATGATAAGTTTATGAGATATATGTGATGATATTGATGACTATGTTGATAGTGATGATGATAACGATGACGATGATAATAGTGATGACGCTAAAGATATTTATGGGCTTCTATGTATATATCTATTTGTCTATGTATGACTATTATGGGACCCCGATCTTATAAGGCCGAGTACAATATTTATATATTTATGTAACGCGCGCGCACCACTACAGTTGGGTAGATATAACCCTGAAGCCTTGGTTGGCCAGGTATGTATAACCCTGAAGCCTTGGTTGGCTAGGTATGTATAACCCTGAAGCCTTGGTAGGGCCAGGTATGTATAACCCTGAAGCCTTGGTTGGGCCAAGTATGTGTAACCCTGAAGCCTTGGTTAGCCAGGTATGTATATAATATGAATATGTATATGATATATGAATATGTATACAATATGGATATGTACATGATATAGATAGGTATATGATATATGTGGGATAAGCCCGGAAAGTATGTATGTGATATTGTCGAGCCACTATGTGGCCGAATGGGGATAACGTTAACGTGTATGAGCAGATATGGTATTATGATACATGTATGATATGATGATGTATGCGCTATGACGATACATGTACTGTGATTATATATATGATATAGGCATGAAAGGTACCCTCCCTTAAAAGTTACGCAGGTTATGTCTATATCTTATGCCCTATGATTTCTCTAATATGTTTATTTCATTCATGCCTTACATACTCAGTACAATATTCGTACTGACGTCCATTTTCTTTGGACGCTGTGTTCATGCCCACAGGTAAGCAAGGAGGAGACCCAGATTTGTAGAAGTCGATAAGTAGAGTGTTGAAAGCACTCCATTATTCCGGAGGTGCCATTAAGTTACTATTTGATATACATGTATGTTTTGGGCACGGCGGGGTCCTGTCCCGTCCATATGTCTAGTACTCTAGTAGAGGCTCGTAGATACGTATGTGTAGGTAGTATGGTCTCATAATTTTGATAAGCGTATATATGTATGTATGTGTGTGTGTATTGTTTGATAGCCGAAGGGCTTACGTATATGAAGGTAATTATGTCTCCAAATGAAAAATAATTTTTCCTATGATTTGAGTATAAATTTGATAAATGAACGCTAAATGAGTATAATGAGTAGGAGAACGAGCGGTGCTCGGTGGTTAGCCCCGAGTACCCGTCGGGTCCTGACAAAAGTGGTATCAGAGCAGTTCGTTCCTAGAAAGTGTCTACGTGCCGTGTTTAGTAGAGTCTTGTTTATGGTGTGTTGCGTGTCACATCTATAAACAGGAGGCTACAGGGCATTTAGGATGGTTACTCTTCTTTCATCCCTAAGATCGTGCGATAGAGCTAAGCCATAGGAAATGAGATTCCTTATACTAATGTTATGTCCCGCGTTTTCGCATAATGGGAATTCGTGGAAATAATTAAGACTTGTATGTTATAAGGCCGTGATTTTATTTTAGTTAATATGTCTATGTTGTTTATGAAAATATTAGTGTGAAAATATGGAGGAAGTCCAAGGGGCAAAATTGAGATTTCGGAAATTAGTTTCGGGAATTTTAAAACGAGAGTTTTAATGATTTGGGCTCAACAAAAATTTAAGAGAAATGAGGCCCAAAATGTTAAGGGTGGCCGGCCATGTCTTTGGCCCAAACCCATAACAAGTTGTCATGTGATTAGCATGTGACAACTTAATAAAGAGAGTACTATATATTGCTAGCCTTAGAACATTCAAGAAAAAGAAGCAAATCATAAATTGAAGAACACCCAAGAGAGAGGGTTTCGGCCAACATAAGAAAGAAAGAAAGAAAAAATTCTAGCTTTGATCTTAATCCAAAACTCTTGTCCTTCTTGTATTGTAGTAAGTTCAAGACGCTCTCCGACGTGATACAATTAGTTTGGCGGAAGAATCACATTTGCGGCAAATCGAAACCTTAAGAGAAAGGTAAGATTTCTATGTTTTGATGTTATGAAATAGGTATATATGTAATAGTGATTGAAGTTTCACGAAAAATATGGGATTGTGTTGTGTTGTGCATGGCCGTGTGTGTGTGGGTGGAAGGTGTTGGCCGTTTACCACATAGGCAGGAGGAGAAGTGGATTCAAGTTTGTTTGGATTGATTAGTTGTATTGTGGTGATATCTTGTGATGCAAATGAAGGTTTAATGAATTGAATTGGCATTGAAATTTCTTGTATGTAATTATGAGAAATTATGTGAATTCTATATGATTTTTATATAATTATAGAAGTGAGATTCTAAATGTGAATTATGGTCGTTGTTAATGAATTTGGATGAAAATAATGCGAGTTGGTAGTCTGTCGCATTTGTTGAAGTTTTGGATAGAATATGGAAATTGGCGGCATACTTGAATTCATGTATATCGCTTGGAATATTATTGAAATGTGTTTGAATAACTTTGAATGAGTAAATGAATGTGATAATGTGGATGTTAGTTTGATGTTGTGAAGTTTGGATGAAAGTTGTTAATTTATGTAGAAAGAGAGAATATTGACGTTAGAGTGATTTTTGTTATGACTTGTGATGTTTGTGATATTGTGGGTTGTTGTGTTGATGTATATTGAGCTGAGTTAAGTCTCGGGGGTGTTATATATATAGGGGAAGTGCTGCCGAAATATCGGTAGACAAAAATGAAATTAAGTGAATTCTTAAGCCTTGAAATCCCTAAATGGTAACTTTGACCATTTGCAGATTCTGAGCGAAACGGGACTTGAGTTTTGGGCGAGCGTAAGACGTATATAAGGTATGTAAGGCTACCCACTCCTTCTTTTGGCATGTCTTAAGTATCCTAGGTTGATATCGGAGCCCCGGGGGCAATTCTGTTCCTTGAAATCCGAATTAGAAATCGAGCACTATTCATTCAATTGAATTGAACCTTAAAGTCCTTCTTTTGCTTGCAAAGTAATTAGATGTCCGAAAATTATGCAAATGTAATCAAATCACTTCGGATCTTCCATGCATGATTCCATAGACCCTAAATGATCGTGGTTCATGTCCGTCACTTCGACTTGACCCGCGGTGGCCCGCTAGCATCGAGACTTCCTTGTTGCTCTATTATTCTCGTTTTTGTATAATGTCAGCAAAACACTTTTGTTTTTGAGTTTGGCTATCATAAAATAATGTTTTGACTGCCACAGTATTCTAGATTATATTTTGAACCATAAATACTATGTTGGAAATATTTTGTGAAACTAACCCCGTATTGACTAACTATTCGAACTAGTTGACTAATGAATTAGCAAATGATGTTATCAAGTTTCAAAAGATGTTTCGACCTATAAATTGCATTGTTTGCTCACGACTCCGCTCGTGCCCTTATTATTACTTCGTTCACCGGTTCCCGGGCCGGTTATGATTCGTGCGTACTATGATAAATTCGGCCGTATGCTGTGTTACGGTTCCCGAGACCTCGTCATAGGGCCGAGTTCCGTTTGGTGTTGTGCTGTGATATGGCTGGTGATATGTTATGATGATATGTGTGCTCGGGGATGTACGGAGATTTGAACCTTCTGGTGTTATGCTGTGTGTGGCACCAGTGTCGGAGTGGTGACCACGTTCCTGAGCTTTGCATGATTTTATTTGCATTATGTATATATGATTTTGATATAGATTCTGATATACTGTTCAGTATTCCCCCTTTTGTATCCTGTTTATTTTCAGTTGTGGCTCATATTTCTGTACTCTATGCTTTACATACTCAGTACATCTTTCGTACTGAACCACTTTCTTCGGGGGCTGCGTTTCATGCCCGTAGGTACAGACACAGGTGATCCTCAACTGTAGGCTCCACTTTCTGCTATTTCGGAGTACTCCCTTTTGATCTGGAGTCCACTTTTGGTACATTTACCCTTTTGCTATATATATATTTCTGTAGATCTGACTATTTGGGTACGGCGGGGCCCTGTCCCGTCATATGATTCTATCGGTCTGTTTAGTGGTCTGTGGACATGTTTGTGGGTTAGGGTCTTTCTGTATGGATGTGTGTACATGTCGTGTTTGGGCGATCCCATATGCCGAGGCGGCCGGTCCACATATGTTTATACGTTGCTTTGTTAGCCCTGTGTGGCCTTTGTTGGTGTTTGCTGTGTACAGGGTTATTCTGGATAGTCCGAAAAACAAAGGAGACTCTGCCGAAATTTTTCTCGGGATTATCTAAATTTGTAAATACAGCCTTGTCGGCTTCTGCTATATAGTTGAATGCATTTGATAGATGGGTTTGGGTGCCCAGATCGGGCACTAGTCACGGCCTACGGGGTTGGGTCGTGGCAAAAGTGGTATCAAAGCGGTTTGTCCTCGGAATGTCTACAGGCCGTGTCTCGTAGAGTCTTGTTTATCGGTGTGTTGTGCACCACATCTATAAACAGGAGGCTTCAGGGCATTTAGGGTGTTACTTTTCTTTGGAATCTTAGATCGTGCGTTAGAGCCGTGCTATTAGGATGATTTTGATCTGATTCGTTATTGTGTTTGCGGTGATGCTTCCGAAGAAGGCAACGGCGGCCCAGAATGGCAAGGCAGGGATGGCAGGGACTAGTCAGGCACAGCAAGTTACCCGGGCTCGTGTTTATGATTTGCCCGAGGTTGTGCCCCATTCAGAGGGATCCGCTACACCACCGGCGGAGCCAGGAGCAGGTCCATCAGCAGCTCCAGGGGCCCGAGTACCCGCACCCGAACCTCCAGCTCCTCAGCCAGGGGCGGAGGACAGGACACTGAGAGAGGCTGTGCAGTTATTGACCACTCTGGTAGCGGGATAGGCTCGCAGACGCGGGCGGACAGATGATGATGATGACGACAGGCGTGACAGCCTGAGGGTTCGAGAGATTCTATTATGTGGCCCTCTAGAGTTTTACGGGTCTAAGCCCGACGAGGACCCCCATGACTTTATTCGGGGGATGCGGCGCTCACTAGACTTGGTTAGGGCTTCAGAGACTGAGTCTGTTGAGTTGGCTTCGCATAGACTACGGGATGTTGCTGCTCACTGGTATGAGTCCTGGGAGCTATCCAGGGGTGAGGGTGCTACCCCAGCTACTTGGGACGAGTTCGTTACTGCTTTCACTCACGACTTTTTGCCCCCAGAGTTACGGCGGGCGCAGGTTGACCGATTTTTGCATCTGCAGCAGAGGGGTCGGAGCGTCCGTGAGTATAATATGGAGTTTGATTCTTTGGCCCGGTATGCACCTGCCATACTAGTAGATATGGCTGATCGGATACACAGATATGTGATGGGGTTAGACCGCTATTTGATTGATGGCTGTATGGCGGTGGCATTGCAGGCAGACATGGATATTGCCCGACTACAGGCTTATGCCCTGGGTATGGAGGAGCGACATAGAGCAGATTATTCCAGCAGAGATCGGGATAGGAGGCCGCCCAAGAGGGCCAGATTCGCAGGTTATTCTGGAGATTCTCGAGGCGGACAGCCTCAGCAGCAACATTCAGGCAGACATCCTCCTCCGTCAGGCCGGGGTACACAGCCAGCCGGTAGGAGATTTGACAGTGCAGGACAGTCTGGGGCCGGTCAGACCTCCAGAGCATCAGGTTCACAGGTATCCAGAGGTCCCAGTCAGCCCAGACCACCCAGGCCCCGTTGTTCCCATTGCGGGAAGTCGCACCTGGGAGAGTGTTATCGACTTACTGGAGCCTGTTTTTCATGCGGCGGTCAGGGCCATATTATGCGAGATTGACTGTTGGCGAGCGGTTCTGGTAGTGTAGCTCAGCCGACGGGATCAACCGCTGGTTCATCATCTGGTCCATCAGTTGCACGCTCTGCGGGGCGAGGTATGCCTGCACCGGCGGGACGCGGTCGAAGTTGTGGCAGTGCTTCAGGTTCTAACGGTCCCTCGAACCGCATATATGCATTAGCTAGTCGCCAGGACCAGGAGGCTTCACCGAATGTGATCACAGGTACATTACTGGTATTCTCCAGATCTGTATATGCACTGATTGATCCTGGTTCTACTTTATCATATATTTCCCCGCTCGTTGCTAGTAAAATTGGGATAGTGTCTGAGCCTATAGAGCCATTTGAGGTCGCTACACCGGTCGGGGATTGTATTATAGCGAGGCAGGTATATAGGGATTGTTCTGTGACTATATGTGATCGCTGCACTAAAGCTGATTTGATAGAATTAGATATGCTGGAATTCGATGTCATTATGGGTATGGACTGGTTAGCTTCCTGTTATACTAATGTTGACTGCCAGAAAAAGGTAATCCGGTTTCAGTTTCCAGGGGAACCAGTTATAGAGTGGTTCTGGTCTACAGCATCGCCGAGGGGTAAGTTTATTTCGTACCTCAAGGCTAAGAAGATGATTCAGAAAGGTTATATCTATCATTTGGTTCATGTGCACGACACTACAGCCGAGACACCTACTCTTCAGTCTGTTCCGGTTGTTAGTGAGTTTCCAGATGTGTTTCCAGATGAGCTTCCGGGTCTTCCGCCTGAACGGGAGATAGATTTCACTATAGACTTGTTGCCGGATAAGCAGCCTATATCTATTCCTCCGTACAGAATGGCACCGGCTGAATTGAAGGAGTTGAAAGAGCAGCTGAAAGACTTGTTGGATAAAGGCTTTATTAGACCCAGTACATCACCCTGGGGAGCGCCGGTATTATTTGTAAGAAAGAAAGACGGGTCACTGCGCATGTGTATCGATTACCGGCAATTAAATAAGGTGACTATAAAGAATAAATATCCCCTCCCCCGGATTGATGATTTGTTTGATCAGTTGCAGGGTGCTAAATATTTTTCAAAGGTGGATCTGCACTCAGGTTATCATCAGGTGCGAGTGCGAGAATATGATATCCCAAAGACTGCTTTCAGGACCCGGTACGGGCATTATGAATTCAGAGTTATGTCTTTCGGGTTGACTAATGCTCCAGCAGTATTTATGGATCTGATGAATCGGGTATTTCGGCCTTTCCTGGACATGTTCGTGATTGTGTTTATCGATGATATTTTGATTTATTCACGATCAGCAGAGGAGCATTCGGATCATTTGAGGATAGTACTTGGCACCCTTCGGCAGCAAAATTTATATGCTAAATTTTCCAAATGTGAATTCTGGTTAACTTCTGTGGCATTCTTAGGGCATGTTGTCGGAGCAGATGGTATTCGGGTCGATACGCAGAAGATTGAAGCTGTACAGAATTGGCCAAGGCCTACTACACCGACAGAGGTACGCAGTTTCCTAGGGTTAGCCGGATATTATCGAAGGTTCGTGGAAATTGTTTCTTCTATAGCGGCACCACTGACGAAGCTTACTCAGAAAGCGGCGAAATTTCAGTGGACAGATGCCTGCGAGCGCAGCTTTCAGATGTTGAAAGAAAAATTAATTACAGCTTCAGTTTTAGCTCTTCCAGAAGGATCAGACGGGTATGTTATCTATTGTGATGCCTCTGGTATTGGGATAGGCTGTGTATTGATGCAGCACGGTCGAGTCATAGCCTATGCTTCCCGGCAGCTCAGACCGCACGAGAAGAATTATCCCACTCATGACCTTGAGTTAGCCGCGGTGATTCATGCATTGAAGATTTGGCGGCATTATTTATATGGGGTCCACGTTGATATTTATACGGACCATAAGAGTATCCAGTATATTTTTAAACAGAAAGAACTAAATTTGCGGCAGAGAAGATGTCTTGAGTTATTGAAAGACTATGACGTTGATATTCTGTACCATCCTGGGAAAGCCAATGTGGTAGCGGATGCACTTAGCCGCAAGTCCATGGGCAGTTTAGCTGATGTACCATCTGATAAGAAAGACTTGGTTCGTGAAATTCATCAGTTGGCCAGCCTTGGAGTTCGTTTGGCGGATTCTGGAGATTCTAGGATTTCTGTTCATGCAGTTGCCGAATCATCTATTATAGCAGAGGTAAAGCAGCGTCAGTTTGAAGATCCTATGCTGGTTCAGTACAGAGATGTGGCCCTTAATAAAGACAAGACTCCGTTTGAAATTTCACCTGAAGGGGTATTATTATATGAAGGCAGATTCTGTGTTCCGGATGTTGCAGGCTTACGACGACAAATCATGGGCGAGGCGCATAATGCACGGTATTCTGTTCATCCTGGTTCCACTAAAATGTATCAAGATCTCAGAAGTTTGTATTGGTGGGACGGTATGAAGAAAGATATTGCAGAGTTTATTAGTAAGTGCCCGAATTGTCAGCAGGTTAAAATAGAACACCAGAAGCCCGGTGGGTTATTACAGGAGATGGAAATTCCAGCCTGGAAATGGGAGATGATTAATATGGATTTCGTTGTTGGGTTACCGCGCACTCCACGCAGGTACAATTCTATTTGGGTTATTGTTGACAGATTGACGAAATCATCCCACTTTCTCCCAGTCCGGACTACTTATTCGGCTGAGGATTATGCTAGATTATATATCAGAGAGATAGTCAGACTTCACGGAGTCCCTGTATCTATTATTAGTGACCGAGGTGCCCAGTTTACGGCAAAATTCTGGAGGTCATTTGAGGAGGGATTAGGGACTCAGGTGAGCCTCAGTACAGTTTTTCACCCTCAGTCCGACGGGCAGGCCGAGCGCACTATTCAGACGCTGGAAGATACGTTGCGGGCCTGCGTTATTGATTTCAAGGGTAGCTGGGATGATCATTTGCCGCTTATTGAATTTGCTTATAATAACAGTTATCACTCCAGCATTCAGATGGCACCGTACGAAGCTCTTTATGGCAGAAAATGCAGATCTCCTATTGGTCGGTTCGATGTGGGAAAAACCAGATTAATTGGACCAGATGTGATCCAGGAAGCAGTGGATAAAGTAAAACTTATTCGGGAGCGATTATTGGCTGCTCAGAGTCGGCAGAAAGCATATGCAGACAGACGACGTCGACCGTTAGAGTTTTCGATTGGCGACTGGGTATTTCTGAAGGTGTCGCCTATGAAGGGTGTTATGAGATTCGGTAAGAAGGGTAAGTTAAGCCCGCGGTATATTGGGCCGTATCGGATCATTCAGAAGATAGGCGAGGTCGCCTATGAGCTATACTTACCATCCGATTTGGAGGCTGTACACCCGGTATTTCATGTGTCTATGCTGCGAAAATGTATTGGTGATCCTTCCAGAATATTCCCAATAGATGATATTCAAGTGACGGAGCAATTGTCTTATGAAGAGCAGCCTATAACTATTCTGGATCGACAGGTAAGGAGACTGCGCACTAAAGAAGTGCCTTCTGTTAAAGTCCTATGGCGCAACAACAACCGAGAAGAGATGACCTGGGAGTCGGAGGAGGAGATGAGGAGGAAATATCCCCACTTGTTTCCTACACCCACAGGTAATCTAAACCTTTTGAACTTGTTGTATTAATCGATGTATGAATCATGTGTACTACTTATATGAGAGGGACTCCTCCGTTATGCTCATAAGACTTTATAAGAGTAATTTAACATTCGGGGACGAATGTTCTTAAGGGGGGGGGGGGGGAGAATGTTATGTCCCGCGTTTTCGCATAATGGGAATTCGTGGAAATAATTAAGACTTGTATGTTATAAGGCCATGTTTTTTATTTTAGTTAATATGTCTATGTTGTTTATGAAAATATTAGTGTGAAAATATGGAGGAAGTCCAAGGGGAAAAATTGGGATTTCGGAAATTAGTTTCGGGAATTTTAAAACGAGAGTTTTAATGATTTGGGCTCAATAAACATTTAAGAGAAATGAGGCCCAAAATGTTAAGGGTGGCCGGCCATGTCTTTGGCCCAAACCCATAACAAGTTTTCATGTGATTAGCATGTGACAACTTAATAAATAGAGTACTGTATATTGCTAGCCTTAGAACATTCAAGAAAAAGAAGCAAATCATAAATTGAAGAACACCCAAGAGAGAGGGTTTCGGCCAACATAAGAAAGAAAGAAAAAAAAATTCTAGCTTTGATCTTAATCCAAAAATCTTGTCCTTCTTGTATTATAGTAAGTTCAAGACGCTCTCTGACGTGATACAATTAGTTTGGCGGAAGAATCACATTTGCGGCAAATCGGAACCTTAAGAGAAAGGTAAGATTTCTATGTTTTGATGTTATGAAATAGGTATATATGTAATAGTGATTGAAGTTTCATGAAAAATATGGGATTGTGTTGTGTTGTGCATGGCCTTGTGTGTGTGGGTGGAAGGTGTTGGCCATGTACCACATAGGGAGGAGGAGAAGTGGATTCAAGTTTGTTTGGATTGATTAGTTGTATTGTGGTGACTTCTTGTGATGCAAATGAAGGTTTAATGAATTGAATTGGCATTGAAATTTCTTGTATGTAATTATGAGAAATTATGTGAATTCTATATGATTTTTATATAATTATAGAAGTGAGATTCTAAATGTGAATTATGGTCGTTGTTAATGAATTTGGATGAAAATAATGCGAGTTGGTAGTCTGTCGCATTTGTTGAAGTTTTGGATAGAATATGGAAATTGGCGGCATACTTGAATTCATGTATATCGCTTGGAATATTATTGGAATGTGTTTGAATAACTTTGAATGAGTAAATGAATGTGATAATGTGGATGTTAGTTTGATGTTGTGAAGTTTGGATGAAAGTTGTTGATTTATGTAGAAAGAGAGAATATTGACGTTAGAGTGATTTTTGTTATGACTTGTGATGTTTGTGATATTGTGGGTTGTTGTGTTATTATATATTGAGCCGAGCTAAGTCTCGGGGGTGTTATATATATAGGGGAAGTGCTGCCGAAATTTCGGTAGACAAAAGTGAAATTAAATGAATTCTTAAGCCTTGAAATCCCTAAATGGTAACTTTGACCATTTGCAGATTCTGAGCGAAACGGGACTTGAGTTTTGGGCGAGCGTAAGACGTATATAAGGTATGTAAAGCTACCCACTCCTTCTTTTGGCATGTCTTAAGTATCCTAGGTTGATATCGGAGCCCCGGGGGCAATTCTGTTCCTTGAAATCCGAATTAGAAATCGAGCACTATTCATTCAATTGAATTGAACCTTAAAGTCCTTCTTTTGCTTGCAAAGTAATTAGATGTCCGAAAATTATGCAAATGTAATCAAATCGCTTCGGATCTTCCATGCATGATTCCATAGACCCTAAATGTTCGTGGTTCATGTCCGTCACTTCGACTTGACCCGCGGTGGCCCGCTAGCATCGAGACTTCCTTGTTGCTCTATTATTCTCGTTTTTGTATAATGTCAGCAAAACACTTTTGTTTATGAGTTTGGCTATCATAAAATAATGTTTTGACTGCCACAGTATTCTAGATTATATTTTTAACCATAAATACTATGTTGGAAATATTTTGTGAAACGAACCCCGTATTGACTAACTATTCGAACTAGTTGACTAATGAATTAGCATATGATGTTATCAAGTTTCAAAAGATGTTTCGACCTATAAATTGCATTGTTTGCTCACGACTCCGCTCGTGCCCTTATTATGACTTCGTTCACCGGTTCCCAGGCCGGTTATGATTCGTGCGTACTATGATAAATTCGGCCGTATGCTGTGTTACGGTTCCCGAGACCTCGTCATAGGGCCGGGTGCCGTTTGGTGTTATGTTGTGATATGGCTGGTGATATGTTATGATGATATGTGTGCTCGGGGATGTACGGAGATTTGAACCTTCTGGTGTTATGCTGTGTGTGGCACCAGTGTCGGTGTTGGACCACGTTCCTGAGCTTTGCATGATTTTGTTTGCATTATGTATACATGATTTTGATATAGATTCTGATATACTGTTCAGTATTCCCCCTTTTGTATCCTGTTTATTTTCAGTTGTGGCTCATATTTCTGTACTCTATGCTTTACATACTCGGTACATCTTTCGTACTGACCCCCTTTCTTCGGGGGCTGCGTTTCATGCCCGCAGGTACAGACACAGGTGATCCTCCACTGTAGGCTCCACTTTCTGCTATTTCGGAGTACTCCCTTTTGATCCGGAGTCCACTTTTGGTACATTTACCCTTTTGCTATATATATATTTCTGTAGATCTGACTATTTGGGTACGGCGGGGCCCTGTCCTGTCATATGATTCTGTCGGTCTGTTTAGAGGTCTGTGGACATGTCTGTGGGTTAGGGTCTTTCTGTATGGATGTGTGTACATGTCGTGTTTGGGCGATCCCATACGTCGAGGCGGCCGGTCCGCATATTTTTATGCGTTGCTTTGTTAGCCCTGTGTGGCCTTTGTTGGTGTTTGCTGTGTACAGGGTTATTCTGGATAGTCCGAAAAACAAAGGAGACTCTACCGAAATTTTTCTGGGAATTATCTAAATTTGTAAATACAGCCTTGTCGGCTTCTGCTATATACTTGAATGCATTTGATAGATGGGTTTGGGTGCCCAGATCGGGCACTAGTCATGGCCTACGGGGTTGGGTCGTGACAACTAACCCCTGATTGCAGCTGAAGAGTGGTAATGATAAAGAAAGTGATTGATAACATTGAAAGCTATGGAGGTAAGCCCCTTCGTTGAGGCTACGTTATCGAAATATGTGATTATATGATGATGAATTGATTGTCGTGGAGGTAAGTCAGTGTTCATATGACAGGGAAATTGATTAAATGTGTCTCTTCATGATAAGTTCAGCTATAAGTTGAGAACTAAGCAAATTGAATGAATCAGAACAAAGGTAAGTGACAGTACGAAATATATGTGTCGAATAAAGTAAGAATATAGAGATATGATTGAAATGTAAACCTGAAGGATGAAAGAGAAAGTAAATAGGAAGAGGTAACAGGGCAGATCGCTACAGGATCAGGTACATCTCGAAGTGTGATATATGAGGTAAGTTTCGACATCTTTGTGCTTTTACTTGAAAGTGGGAGCCCTGTGTGGCCGAGATATGTCGTATATATATATATATATATATTGGCCCTGTGAGGCATTGTTGGTATTTGCTGTGTGCAGGTTTTGGGATAGTAAGAAATATAGAGCAAACTCTGCCGAAATTTTCCTAGAATCCAAAGGAGATAAGATATAAGCTTGTAATATGTCCTAACAAGAAAAGATGATGTGTAAAAGAGTAATGGCAAGACGATATTAAGTTAAGAGTTTCATTACCAATTATGAGAGATAAGTTAAATACTATTGAATTGATAGTAACAATAGTTATAAGATTGACATTGATACGGTAAAGGGAAATGCTTGGTAGCACTAAAATATGACATAGAAGAGGAAGGGTAACTCCAATAGAGAGTGATACTGAAGTATTGATTGGAGGGATAAGCATGAGAAAGATACGATAAGTTTATTAGTAAGATAAAGTAACAGCATCACAGAGACAAAGATACGAATATGAAGGGCTATAATGAATGTGAATACATTGGTGAAGTGATTATTCTCTTCCGCTTAAATTGATTTATTTATTAATGTCTTTACTTTCGTTGGGTTAAGGGTTCGCTTATCGAGGTGGGAAAGGTAAGTGCCCGCACGGCTTAGCCAAATTAGGTCGTGACAAATTAGTATCAGAGCCCTAGGTTACCCGGTCTATAATACAAGAGCGTGTCTAGTAGAGTCTCATGGATCGGAATGATGAGCTCCATACTTATCTGCGAGAGGCTATAGGACATTTAGGAAATCTCCCTTTCTTTCACTCATTCATGTTACTTTATTCTAATTGGTATCTAGAGTGATCGAATTAGTATCTGACTCTTATCTTTCTTCTTATAGATGGTGAGGACTCGAGCTACGATCTCCCGAGATCAGGTGCCGGAGCCCGCAGCTACGGTTGGCACCAGAGGGCGAGCGACGGCCAGAGGGCGTAGTAGAGCTAGAGGCCGCGGGGCTGCCCCAGTCAGGGGTAGGGCTCCTGCAGTAGGTCAATGGCGCGTGAGATATCCGTCTCCAGAGCCCGAGGATCAGCAGGATCGAGACCTGTACGCCAAGGATAATATGGGCCCGGTACGATCACAACCTAAGAATACCTCTGATTAGACTATGCAGGATACTATGGCCAGAGTCTTACTCCATCTAGATGCCCAGCAGGCTGCCGCTGGTGTTACTACTCTTGGTGAAGGTTCTCTGACCAGAGTTGGGGCGTAGACCCCTGAGCAGAGACCTACTTGGGTAGCATAGCCCGCTACAGCTATGGCTCCCCGTATTAATGTTATACCAACTTCTGGTGATGATCTTAGGCCCATAGAAGGCGTTATTATGACCGTGTGTGATCAACAACTTATTGGGAGATTCAGGAAAGTTAGAGCCGCTGAGATTTTTGGATACTTCTTCTGAGGAAGCTTATGAGTTCATCCTTGATATGCATGAGTTGCTGCATAGGATGGGGATCATGGAGACCCATGGAGTTGACTATGTGTCCTACCAGTTTTACGGCGACGTGAAGACTTGGTGCAGGTATTTTGTTGTTTGCAGACCTGAGGGTTCCCCTCCTCTGACTTGAACTCAATTCTATCGGGCCTTCCTTGAGAAGTATGTGCCCCAATCTTTGAAAGAGATGCGTAGGGAGGAGTTTTTACATCTTGAGTAGGGGGGTATGTCTGTAGAGGCCTATGTGACCCGATTTTTATATCTGGACCGTTATTCCACTCCTTTGATCCCTACTGAGGCTGACAGGATCAGGAATTTTGTTGGAGGGCTAGTCGGTTCTCTTCAAATTCCTTGCCTTCAGATGGAAGCTATGGGGGCTTCCTTCTAGTCCATCGTCGAGCATGCTTCTATAGTTGTGGGCACTAAGACCCGTGCATTTGGTGGTGGTGACAAGAGACAGCGTTAGACTGGGAGTTATGGTATTTCTAGTTCAAGAGGCGTCGGTCAGCCTTCTACGCCGTATCAGCCATATTCCGGCTACCCTATGTACTCAGCCTTGCAGGCTTATTCTAGTGGGCCATCCAGACAGAGGGTCTCCGAGAGCTTGACAGGATTACTCCGGCTGGGTCTTCAGTTTCAGTCCATTATACTCAGACTTCAAGAGGTTGCTTTTTGTCCGGAGCGATTGGTCATTTTGCTCGATATTGTCCATAATCCAGGCATGGTCATCATTTTCAGAGGACTCCAACTTCTTCAAGTAGCCGAGGTGGTGTTATTTCGAAAGGTGGATCTCAGTCTGGATGTGGTGGGGCCCAGTGTTAACCATTCCCAGGTAGACCCGAGGCAGAGACTTCAGATGCTGTTATTTCAGGTATCTTTTCTATCCGACAAAGAAAAACATCTGTGTTGATTGATCCTGGATTCACTTATTCATATGTGTCTGCATATCTTGTTGTGTGACTGGGATTGCCTTGTGATAGCATAATTTTACCTGTTCATGTGTCTACTCCGATTGGAGATTCTGTTGTTGTGGATTGAGGTTATCGGTTATGTTTAGTTTCTTTTATGGGTTATGACACTTGGGATTGTGCGATATGCGAAATTTAGAGAGTTCTGAGTTAGAGTTGAGTGAGTTAAGGGAAGCTATTATGAATAGATTTTGTGGCCTACTATTATCCCCCCTAAGTGTGATTGTTGCGTAGCTTAGAGAGGGAAGTCTACGAAAATGGACTAGTGATACGTGGAAATTTCGTGAGATTCATGATTGGCAGTTAGTGATAGCATAGTTCAGTGAACCGATATGTTGGGTTATATAAGAAGTAGCTTGGTGGTACACCATTGGATGAGTTCATAACATTCTACAGTAGAAGAGTTAGCATGTTTAAAAGAAAGGAATCCCTACAATGTGAGGACTAGAGTTATATTTTCGAGACTATATTCGTGGTGGTGTATTATGTTGCAAGAAATCTTGGCTGGTCAGGATGAGTAAGCGTTGTTGGTTGTTTGAGACTTGGAAGTAGTTGTGTAAGGTTCAGAGCTGCAGTTGTAAGATTGAATACCTTAGGAAATTGTTATGGGAATATCAAGTGTTACAACGGGATACACTATGATTATAAGGATATTATAGAAGGCTTCAGATTTTGCATCGTCAAAAAAGTTGGGATTGTGTCGAATTTGCGTAACGGGTAAAGGTTGAGGGATATGAAGATTGAAATTGTAGGGTATAGTTCTTCGGTACTAAGTTGATAACTTGGATATGACTCAACTTGTGGAGTCAAAAATGATAGACATGAATTATTATGCGTGATATGGTGATGATTGGTTTCGGGAATTCAGATTCAGTTTAAACGACTAATTGGTGATATCCGAGAGTTGTGCATTCATTCAGGGTCAGCTTGCTTCGAGTTAAGCTTAATGGTCTACGGTAATATTTCCAGGAAGATATTTAAAGATTCGATACATTTTGGCTCAGAATTGAGGTATGACAGATTTACCGATCCTTGTCAGGGTTTCCTAGTGAATTTGATGACACTTTCTAGGAACAGTTAATCAGGACAGAACAAGAGTATACAATGAGCCTAGTACAGATTTGAGGGGGAACTATTGTGCGAGAGGTCTCTATAGTTATCAATTGTTGCTTGACGAGATATTCAGTGGTATGGTTCATGTATTGTGATTTGAACGTTCAAAAAGATTTGGAACTGGCCAAGTTGGCTGCCAAAAAGATCAGTTTTGATAGAATTGCGTACAGATCACAGATGAATCAAGGGCTATTCTGGCGAGAGTAAGTTATGAGTTTAGAATTTTTTGTATGTGTGTTCATATGTTTCTGTCACGACCCAACCCCGTGAGCCGTGACTAGTGCCCTAACTGGACACCCATACAGTCTTACTAACCAGATCGACATTTTAATAACTTATTCACATTTAGCATATGTTAATTTGAACAGATACTGAGAACAGACGTCATCTTAAGTGGTCACTTGTAGCAGAAATATCATACAAAAGCCGGCAGGCTGGCGGAATACACATCGCCCAAATACACACACATATACAAACATATGGGCCGTTTTGGCCATAATAGCAAACGGGACCGCTTAAGGCACAAGTCACAGACATAATCGAAAAAACACGACCCATGACCCACATATATGTCTACAGGCCTCCACAAACCATAACAGAAACATATAACGGGACAGGGCCCCGTCGTACCCCAAATAGTCATATATACAGAAACATGTACAACAAAGGATATGTACCAAAAATATGAGCTTTGGATCAAAGGAGTACTCCAAATAGTAGAATGAGTATCCTACACTGGCGGGTCACCAGAACGAACGACTGTACCTGCGGGCATGAAACGCAGCCCCCCCGAAGAAAAGGGGGTCAGTACGAAATATGTACTGAGTATGTAAAGCATGAAATACAGTAATCCAAATCATAACTGAAATAAGAAGTATGGAAAATGGATACAGAGGTAGTATATCAAAACCTTTTCTGAAAACATAAATCATGCAAATAAAAATCATGCATAGGGCTCAGGAACGTGGTCGCCAATCCGACGCTGGCGCCACAACACATCATACTCCAGAAGGTTTCAAATCTCCGTACAATCCCCGAACATATCGTATCATCATAACATCAGAACACATCGTATGCCATATCACATCATAACGCCGTATATAAGTGGTACCCGGCCCTATGGCGAGCGACTCGGGAACCGTAACACATCATACTGCCGAATGTAACATAGTGCGCACGATAACAAAACTGACTCGGGACCCGACGAATGATGTAGTAGTAGTATGCACGAGCAGAGTAGTGAGAAAACCATATGCATATAAGTAAATAGTTTCCAAGACTCGATGAATAAATATATATATACCGATATCAGAAAGCTCAGAAACAATTATCGAGTCAATCGGAATTAGTAGACGAAAGTTACGACCTTTTGAAGTACAGAACCTTTTAAAACCATTTCATAAGCCATATTTGGAAATTCAAATATCATTCATATTAGGAACTTTCGAATAACATTATGGATCAAATCAAATGGAGGCTTTAAGACCATATTTACGTATCAAAGTATTCATCAAAGACTTTAGTCGTCTCGATTTTGTTTCGAACAACATTCGGAAACATAACAACTAGAATCTTCGAACATCATAAAATACGTATCAAGCCATATGGAATAGCTTATGGGAGTCAAAGATGTTAGCCATCCTAGTGGCTCTAAGAATAGGATTTTCTTTAGAGGCATACATGTATGTTATTTGTTCATTTCATAAAGTCATGCCAAAAGAAGGAAAGGTAGGCTTTACATACCTCGATCGCTCGCTAAACAAATCCAGACTCAAGTCTCGGGCTCTCCAATATCTACAATAACGTTATCAATTACCAAACATTAGCCACCAGTACTTAGAAATTCAATTCTAACTAGTACTTGCTACAGAAATTTCGGCAGCATCTCCCCTGTAAATTCAACATCCCCGAGAATTTCACTCGGCCAAATTTATCAACAACCATACCAACAATACCAACAACCATACTAATAATCATCAAGAATCAATTTAAACGCATTCTAACATTAGTAACTTTCTTCTCCACGTAGCTTATCATATTCAATTCAACTACGTACATTCAAGCCAATATCAACGCTACATATTCATTACTAATCCAAGGTCATTCAAACACAATTCAAGAACATTTCAAACAATCTATACAATATTCAAACAATCCCACCAACACCATATTCCACCCGAAATCTCCACAAATGCAACAAGACTACAACATCGCCTTATCTTCTTCCAACTTCATCAACAACAACAACAATTCACACTTTAGCAACTCCACTTCCATAATTACATAAAAACCATATTAAAATCACATAATTTCCTACAACAACCTACAACCAATTTCCATGCCAACTTGAACTATTAGTCTTTCATTTACATCATAAAGGCCACAACAACACAACTAACATGCTAAATAAAATTAATTCATCTTTCTCCACCCAATTAGCACCACACGGCCACACACACACAACACATAACATTTTCATGATTTTCAATCAATTCTACTCACTACAACACATATAAATCTTCCATAACATGTAAAAGAATAGAAATTCTTACCTTTTCTTCAATTTTTCCACTTGTCACCAAAGAAATTTTCCTGCTTTAATAATTATACCATGTTGAAGAGAGTCTTCAAATTAGTAAGAATTCAAGAAGAAAGGAATTTTTGGACCAAGGATGGAAGGCTTCAATTTTTTTTCTCTTCTTTTCTTGCTGGCCGAAACCCCTCTTGTGCTTTGCTCTCAATTGATTTTTCTTGAAAGTTCTTGAAATGGAAGAATAAGTAGTGGCCCTCTCTATTTATTTGGCTTGGATTAAATTATCACATGGGCTTGGGCCATTTGCTCTATGGCCGGCCACACACACATTGGGCCTTTTTTTTTTGATTTTTTTCCTAGCCCACTTACTTTGGTTAACATTTTGTAATTCATGAAACTAATTTTCAAAATTCCACTTTTGCCCTTCGCCTTCCTCAATATTTCCGCATCAATATTTTTCACGAACAACATATATTAAATAAGATCAAAACATTGCCTTATCTCTTACTAGCCACAATTATTTCGATTTATCCAAATGTGCAAAATTACGGGATATAACATCCTCTCCCCCTTTAGAACATTCGCCCTAGAATGTTAAACTAGTCGTATAGGGTCTTACAAGCATTTCGGGGAAGTTTCTTTTTATGGACAGCACATATAAATCATTCACCAATCAATATAACCAATTAAGGAATTTAAATTACCTGTAGGCATAGGAAACAAGTGAGGATACTTCTTCTTCATCTCGTCCTCCACTTCCCAGGTTATTTCTTCTCTGTTATTATTCCGCCACAAGACCTTAACAGAAGGTACATCTTTGGTACGTAGTCTCCTCACCTGACGATCCAAGATAGCTACAGGCTGTTCTTCGTAGGACAGCTTTTCTGTTACCTGGATATCTTCTGTGGAAAATATTCTGGAAGGATCACCAATTCACTTACGGAGCATTGATACATGAAATACCGGATGCACTGCTTCCAGATCGGATGGTAAGTCTAACTCGTAAGCGACCTTGCCTATCTTTCGAACAACCTGATAAGGCCCAATATTTCTCAGACTGAGCTTTCCTTTCCTACCGAATCTCATTACACACTTCATAGGCGACACTTTCAGGAATACCCAGTCACCAATCTGGAATTCTAAAGGTCGACGTCGTTTATCTGCATATGATTTCTGTCGACTCTTGGCTGCTAATAACAGCTCCCGAATGAGTTTCACCTTATCGACTGCTTGCTGGATCATATCTGGACCAATCAATTTAGTTTCACCCACGTCAAACCAACCAATCGGAGATCTGCATTTTCTGCCATATAGGGCTTCGTACGGTGCCATCTGGATGCTGGAATGATAGCTATTATTATAAGAAAATTCAATAAGCGGCAAATGATCATCCCAACTACCTCTGAAATCAATAACACAGGCCCGTTGCATATCTTCCAGCGTCTGAATAGTACACTCGGCCTGCCCGTCAGACTGAGGATGGAATGTTGTACTAAGACTCACCTGGGTCCCTAATCCGTCCTGAAACGATCTCCAGAAATTAGCTGTAAACTGTGCACCTCTGTAAGATATAATAGATGTAGGAACTCCGTGAAGCCTTACTATCTCTTTGATATACAACTGGGCATAATCCTCAGCCGAGTAGGTGGTCCTGACCGGAAGAAAATGGGCTGATTTCGTCAGCCTATCAACAATAACCCATATAGAATCATACCTTCATGGAGTACGTGGTAAACCTGTAATGAAATCCATATTAATTATTTACCATTTCGAAGCTGGAATTTCCATTTCCTGTAACAATCCACCGGGCTTTTGATGCTCGATCTTAACTTGTTGGCAATTTGGGCATTGAGCAACGAACTCTGCAATGTCTCTTTTCATACCATCCCACCAATATAAACATCTGAGGTCATGGTACATTTTAGTGGATCCAGGATGAACAGAATACCGGGCATAATGTGCCTCTCCCATAATCTGTCGCCGCAGCCCTGCAACGTCAGGTACACATATCCAGCCTCCATATAATAATACCCCGTCAGGTGAAATTTCGAACTGGGTCTTTTCCTTATCAAGGGCCGCATCTCTGTACTGTACCAGAATAGGATCCTCGAACTGACATCGTTTCACCTCTTCCATAATAGATGATTCAGCAACTTCTCGAACAGAAACCCCAATATTTCCAAAATCGGCCAAACGGACACCAAGACTGGCTAGCTGATGAATCTCACGAACTAATTCTTTCCTTTCTGGCCGCACGTCGGTCAAGCTGCCCATAGACTTGCAGCTAAGTGCATCTGCTACAACATTGGCTTTTCCCGGATGATATAAAATGTCAACGTCATAATCTTTCAATCGAGCCATCTTCTTTGCCGCAAATTCAACTCTTTTTGTTTAAAAATGTATTGAAGGCTTTTGTGATCCGTATAAATATCAACATGAACCCCATATAAGTAATGTCGCCATATCTTCAAAGCATGAATTACCGTGGCTAGTTCCAGATCATGAGTAGGATAATTTCTCTCGTGCGGCCTGAGCTACCGGGAAGCATAGGCTATAACTCGACCATGCTGCATTAATACACAACCTATCCCAATACTGGAAGCATCAAAATAAATGACATACCCATCTGACCCCTCTGGAAGAGTTAGAACCGGAGCTGTAATCAACTTTTCCTTCAGCAACTGGAAACTGCATTCACAAGCATCGGTCCACTGAAATTTTGTGCCTTCTGAGTTAGCTTTGTTAATGGTGCGGCAATAGAAGCAAAATTCTCCACAAACCTCCTGTAATATCCGGCCAATCCCAGAAAACTACGTACCTCAGTCGGTGTCGTAGGCCTAGGCCAATTCTGTACAACCTCGATCTTCTGTGTATCGACCCGAATACCATCTGCTCCGACGATATGCCCCAAGAATGCCACTGAGGTTAACCAAAATTCACACTTAGAGAACTTAGCATATAATTTCTGTTGTCGAAGTGTGCCAAGTACTGTCCTAAGATGGTCTGAATGCTCCTCTGCTGATCGGGAATAAACCAGAATATCATCAATAAATACGATCACAAACATGTCTAAAAATGGCCTGAATACCTGATTCATCAAATCCATGAACACTGCTGGAGCATTAGTTAGCCCAAAAAACATCACTCTGAACTCATAATGCCCATATCGGGTCCTGAAAGCAGTCTTGGGGATATCTGCCTCTCATACCTGCACTTGATGATAGCCCGAGCGCAAATCTATCTTCGAAAAATATTTAGCACCCTACAACTGGTCAAATAAATCATCAATCCGGAGGAGGGGATATTTATTCTTTATAGTCACCTTATTCAGCTATCTGTAATCAATGCACATCCGCAGCGACCCGTCTTTCTTTCTTACAAACAATACCGGCGCTCCCCAAGGTGACGTACTTGGTCTGATGAAGCCTTTTTCTAATAGATCTTTCAGCTGCTCTTTCAATTCTTTCAATTCTGCTGGTGCCATTCTGTAAGGGGGAATAAATATAGGCTGAGTATCTGGCAGCACATCTATCGTGAACTCGATCTCCCGTTCAGGTGGAAGACCTGGAAGCTCATCCAGAAATACATCTGGAAATTCATTAACAACCGGAACTGACTGGAGAGTAGGTTTTTCTGCTTTAGTATCATGCACACGGACCAAATGATAAATATACCCTTTCTGAATCATCTTCCAGGCGTTGAGGTACGAAATAAACTTACCTCTCGGCGAAGCTGTATTTCCTACCCATTCTATAACCGGTTCCCCTGGAAACTGGAAACGAACTACCTTTTTCTGACAGTCAACATTAGCATAACAAGAGGCTAACCAATCCATGCCCATGATAACATCGAATTCCATTATATCTAATTCTACCAAATCGGCCTTGGTGCAACGGCCACATATAATCACAGAACAATCCTTATATACCTGCCTCGCTATAATAAAGTCCCCGACCGGTGTAGCTACCTCGAACGGTTCTATCGGTTCAGGTGTTATCCCAAATTTACTAGCGACAATGGGAGAAATATATGATAAAGTAGAACCTGGGTCTATCAATGCATATACAGCTCGAGAGAAAAACAATAATGTACCTGTAACTACATTTGGCGACGCCTCCTGATCTTGTCGGCTGGCCAAAGCATATATGCGGTTCGAGGGACCGCTAGAATCAGAAACCCCGCTATGGCCTCTACCGCGGCCCGCTGGTGCTGACGTACCCCGCCCCATAGGGCGCATAGCACCAGGAGTGGAAGATGAACCAGCAGCTGATCCTGTTGGCTGAGCTGCACCACCAGAACCACCCGCCAACGGACAATCTCTCATAATATGTCCCTGGCGGCCACAAGAAAAACAGGCACCCGTAGCTCGATAACACTCTCCTGGGTGAGACCTCCCACAATAAGAACATCGAGGCATAGGTTGCCTCGCCTGGCTGGAACCTCTGCTCACCTGCGAACCTGAGGCTCTGGAACTCTGGCCTGCTCCTGAGTGCTCTGCACCATCAAACCGTCTACCTGTAGACTGTGAATGTGCACTCCGGCCTGACTGAGGAGGATATCTGCTATACTGCTGCTGAGGCTGCCCACCTCGAGACTCCCAAGAATAACCAGGTGACCTAGCCTTCTTGGGTTGCCTCCTGTCACGGTCTCTATCGGGCTGACGCCCTCTGTGCCGGTCCTCCATTCCTTGCGCATATGCCTGTAACCGGGCAATGTCCATATCAGTCTGCGATGCCATTGCCATACAGCTATCGACCAAGTAATGATCCAAACCCATCACGTACCGGTGCATCCTGTCGACCATATCAGCTACAATGGCGGGCGCATATCTGGCCAGAGAATCAAACTCTAAGCTGTACTCTCGGACACTCCTGCCTCTCTGCCTCAGCTGTTAAAATCTGTCAGCTCTCGCCCGCCGCAACTCTGGAGGCTAAAAGTGGATGAGAAAAGCTGCTGTAAACTCATCCCACACAGCTGGAGGAGCATCCTCGCCTCTGGACAGCTCCCAAGACTCGTACCAATTAATAGCTATATCCCGCAATGTATGTGAAGCCAGCTCGACAGACTCAGTCTCAGAAGCCCTGACTAGTCTCAGTGTGCGCTGCATCTGTCGAATGAAATCCTCGGGGTCCTCCTCGGGCTTAGACTCGTAGAACTATGGGGGAGTATAGGTCAAGAAATCACGGACCCTCAAACTGTCACGTCTGTCCACATCATCACCCCCTAGCCCGCGTCTGTGAGCCTGTCCTGCTACTAATGTCGTCAATAACTGCACTGCATCTCTCATCGCCCTGTCCTCCGCCCCTGGCTGAGGAGCTGGAGGATCGGGCGCTGGAGCCTCTGGGGCAACTGGTGGAGCCGCCCCCTGATCCATGGTGGCAGCGGCTGCTGCTCCAGGCTCCTCCAATAGTGGGGGTGTAGCAGAACCCTCTGACTGGGGTGCAATATCGGGCATAGTCTGAACACGAGCCCGAGTAACTCTCTGTATCTGGCTGGTCTCTCCTGTCACTGCTTTGCCCTTCCGGGCAGCCGCCGCCTTCTTCGGAGGCATCACTGTAAACATAGCAATCGATCAGAAAGAAATCATCCTAATAGTACAGCTCTATCGCACGATGTAAGATCAAAAGAAAGGTAACACCCTAAATGTCCTGTAGCCTCCTGTTTATAGATGTGGTGCACAACACACCGATAAACAAGACTCTACTAGACACGGCCTATAGACATTCCGAGAACAAACCGCTCTGATACCACTTTTGTCACGACCCAACCCCGTGGGCCGTGACTAGTGCCCTAACTGGATACCCATACAGACTTACTAACCAGATCGACATTTTAATAACTTATTCACATTTAGCATATGTTAATTTGCACAGATACTGAGAACAGACTTCATCTTAAGCGGTCACCTGTAGCCGAAATATCATACAAAAGCCGGCAGGCTGGCGAAATATACATCGCCCAAATACACACACATATGCAAACATATGGGCCGTTTTGGCCGTAATAGCAAACGGGACCGCTTAAGGCACAAGTCACAGACATAATCGAACAAACACGACCCATGACCCACATATATGTCTACAGGCCTCTACAAACCATAACAGAGACATATGACGGGACAGGGCCCCGCCGTACCCCAAATAGTCATATATACAGAAACATGTACAAAAAACGATATGTACCAAAAATATGAGCTCCGGATCAAAGGAGTACTCCAAATAGTAGAATGAGTATCTTACACTGGCGGGTCACCAGAACGAACGGCTGTACCTGCGGGCATGAAACGCAGCCCCCCCCCCCCCCCCGAAGAAAAGGGGGTCAGTACGAAATATGTACTGAGTATGTAAAGCATGAAATACAGTAATCCAAATCATAACTGAAATAAGGAGTATGGAAAATGGATACAGAGGTAGTATATCAAACCCTTTTCTGAAAACATAAATCATGCAAATAAAAATCATGCATAGGGCTCAGGAACGTGGTCACCACTTCGACGCTGGCGCCACTACACATCATACTCCAGAAGGTTTCAAATCTCCATACAATCCCCGAACATATCGTATCATCATAACATCAGAACACATCGTATGCCATATCATATCATAACGCCGTATATAAGTGGTACCTGGCCCTCTGGCGAGGGACTCGGGAACCGTAACACATCATACTGTCGAATGTAACATAGTGCGCACGATAAAAAAATCAGCCCGGGACCCGGCGAACGATGTAGTAGTAGTATGCACGAGCAGAGTAGTGACAAAACCATATGCATATAAGTAAATAGATTCCAAGACTCGATGAATAAATATATATATACCGATATCAGAAAGCTCAGAAACAAGTATCGAGTCAATCAGAATTAGTATACGAAAGTTACGAGCTTTTGAAGTACAGAACCTTTTAAAAACATTTCATAAGCCATATTTGGAAATTCAAGTATCATTCATATTAGGAACTTTCGAATAACATTATGGATCAAATCAAATGGAGGCTTTAAGACCATATTTACGTATCAAAGTATTCATCAAACACTTTAGTCGTCTCGATTTTCTTTTGAACAACATTCGGAAACATAACAACTAGAATCTTCGAACATCATAAAATAAGTATCAAGCCATATGGAATAGCTTATGGGAGTCAAAGATGTTAGCCATCCTAGTGGCTCTAAGAATAGGATTTTCTTTAGAGGCATACATGTATGTTATTTGTTCATTTCATTAAGTCATGCCAAAAGAAGGAAAGGTAGGCTTTACATACCTCGATCGCTCGCTAAACAAATCCCGACTCAAGTCTCGGGCTCTTCAATATCTATAATAACATTAACAATTACCAAACATTAGCCACCAGTACTTAGAAATTCAATTCTAACTAGTACTTGTCTACATAAATTTCGGCAGCATCTCCCCTGTAAATTCAACATCCCCGAGAATTTCACTCGGCCAAATTTATCAACAACCATACCAACAATACCAACAACCATACTAATAATCATCAAGAATCAATTTAAACGCATTCTAACATTTGTAACTTTCTTCTCTACGTAGCTTATCATATTCAATTCAACTACGTACATTCAAGCCAATATCAACGCTCACATATTCATTACTAATCAAAGGTCATTCAAACACAATTCAAGAACATTTCAAACAATCTATACAATATTCAAACAATCCCACCAACACCATATTCCACCCAAAATCTCCACAAATGCAACAAGACTACAACATCGCCTTATTTTCTTCCAAATTCATCAACAACAACAACAATTCACACTTTAGCAACTCCACTTCCATATTTACATAAAAACCATATTAAAATCACTTAATTTCCTACAACAACCTACAACCAATTTCCATGTCAACTTGAACCATTAGTCTTTCATTTACATCATAAAGGCCACAACAACACAACTAACATGCTAAATAAAATTAATTCATCTTCCTCCACCCAATTATCACCACACGGCCACACACACACAACACATAACATTTTCATGATTTTCATTCAATTCTACTCACTACAACACATATAAATCTACCATAACATGTAAAAGAATAGAAATTCTTATCTTTTCTTCAATTTTTCCACTTGTCACCGAAGAAATTTTCTTGCTTTAATAATTATACCATGTTGAAGAGGGTCTTGAAATTAGTAAGAATTCAAGAAGAAAGGAATTTTTGGACCAAGGATGGAAGGCTTCAATTTTTTTTCTCTTGTTTTCTTGTTGGCCGAAACCCCTCTTGTGCTTTGCTCTCAATTGGTTTTTCTTGAAAGTTCTTGAAATGGAAGAATAAGTAGTGGCCCTCTCTATTTATTTAGCTTGGATTAAATTATCATATGGGCTTGGGCCATTTGCTCTATGGCCGGCCACACACACATTGGGCCTTTTTTTTTCCTAGCCCACTTACTTTGGTTAACATTTTGTAATTCATGAAACTAATTTCCAAAATTCCACTTTTCCCTTAGCCTTCCTCAAATATTAAATAAGATCAAAACATTGCCTTATCTCTTACTAGCCACAATTATTTCAATTTATCCAAATGTGCAAAATTACGGGATATAACAGTTTCTAAGAAATCACGGCGTGAGTAACAACTTTAGAAGATGTGGGAGAAGGAGTTAGCGGAATCGGAGTATTTTATCGATTCAGAATGAGCTATGGTTTGTGACCAGATTTTAGGGGATTGTGTTGGTTTGGGGAAGTGTTTGTTGGGCGTATTGATTGGGTTCAGGATTGCGTTGTTATCCAATTAGAGGATTCGTGTAAGTGATTCATTTATTCGAGGATCAGTTGGGAGGAAAATCCGAATATGGAGATATGAGAATTGGAGCTTGAGCTAAGTTTAGAGAGTTGTGATTGGTAAGCGAGCCAAGGTACTTGGGCCTGTTTGAGACTACCCGTTGTCAGACCCTTGTTCTATGAGTTAGTTTTTCACTAGATCTGTCAATTGTTCTTTCGATTTTCCATGATACTGTGTTGGAGAAGTACCGTTCTGGTAGTTTCTATATCATCCATTGAGATTTAGTTTTGTTCGATGAGAATCCTTCCTATAAGGAGAAGTCTAGGCATGTGTGGCCGATATCTTCAGTTATTGCCGATTCGAGCATTTTCTGTCCTCCCTTCCTTGTCGCTCAAGCAAGAGCGATGGTTTAATTCGTATCTGATGTAACAACCCGTTTGGTCGTTATTGCGTTTTCGACAATTTTGACCCTTTCCCGAGCTTGGTTAGCTTTCTTTTGACTTGAGGGGATCGTTGACACACTTCTCGAGGTGTTTAGATTTAGTTAAAGTGAAAAAGAGTTGACTCAAAATTGACTTTTAGAATTTGTGTGTATATCTAGTTCGAATCCCAATGCACTCAGATCCATTTTGAGACTTGGGTTTGGGAAATTGAAATTAAGGTATAGGAGTTTGACTTAGTCAATGAGACCTCCGTTGGGAATTCCGAGGCCATGAACGTGTTCATAGCGTATTTTTATGTGTGTCTATGTATGTGGTATGTGAGCAGATGGCCTTGAGAATTAGTCGAAAAGTTGGATTGAAATGTGAAACTTGGTGTAGTTTCTGGTGTCTAGTGCCCGCTTTGGCGGCACCAGCACTGCTGGAGCGGTCCTAGCCATTTGGGCTTGACCGCTGTAGCGATCAATGCACCGCTAGGGCGGCTCCGCTGAAGCTGTCTGAGTGACCGCAGATGCGGTGATCGGGCAATGACTAGTGTATTTAGATGATATAAAACCCCATGTCTTTTCATTCATTGTTATTCTGAAATTGGTTCATATTGAGAGAATTTCTAGAGGATTATTGGAGAAAATTATGGGTGGTAAGCTCTCCTAACCTTCTTGCTATTTCATTGTTCCTAATCATCCTAAGGATTTCTCTTTTCTTGTTAGCCTTAGTAATGGCAAATTAAAAGTGGGTTTAGATAGATTTTATATCTAGGCAATTAATGATGAAATTGATTGGGTTTATGCTAGATTATGATGTATTTGAGGTTTTGAATCATAAATCTTCAATTATTAGTATTAGATTCTTGAATCTAATAGTAAGGGTTTATACCCAAAATTGGGGGTTTTATTTGAAATTCAAAATTAGGTGGATCCTTGAGTTAATTCAGAAATTAGTGGTCGGGTTTTGATCACCTAGTACTTAATTCGATATTTTACTCCCGAATTTCCCATTTCACCCTTGCGGGCTCTGTTTCCCCAAATTCTAGGGTTGGTTTTGACCTAATTTGAATGATAGCAATATGGGTATTGATCTTCATGATTTCTAGTCTAGATTTCGAATATGCCTAGACTTCTTTGATCTTGAGGCTTAGCGGAAGGGCAAGGCTATATAGTGATTGTTGTTCTTTGTCGTTCGGCCATCCAGGTAGGTTATGGCTTACCCTTGGTGATACTTCGTGTAGCGAAGCGTATATTTAAATTATATTATCGGAGAAAGTATGTAAACCTTCGGGTATGAAGTTGGGTTGGATATTGTATTACGTTGGGCCCTGTTGTGTGGTTGGGGCTAACCACCACGTTGTGGTGTGATTTATTTGTCCTATTTTTGTAGGCTTGATGCCACATAGAGACAGTGGATATTGGAGACTATTGAGATATGTTGTTCATGATATTGTGGTGCCCCATTTGTTGGCATTTGATTTCGGGGATAGTGTTTTTATATTACTTGTGTAGTCTTTCATGATATTATTGGTGTACCCCTGTTTGGTATTTGTGATATTGATCTGAATATTCATGTTGACTCATACATCGCACGCCTTCAAATCTCTCATAATATAGTGCTGATACATTGTTGATACTTGATGAAACACTGTGATGAGTTGAACTCAGTTTGCATGAAGTGATGCGAGTAGTCCGATGTCCAATGATTGTCCCGGAATCGTGGATGGGATGAGTTTGATATTGTGAGGTGTCCATGTGCGGCACGTTGATAGTTGATATGAGATCTTGTCGTTGTCATCTTCATGCCTACATGTTAGTTTCTTTGATACTTGCATTTCTATACTTGAAATCGTACTTGCACATTCATATTGCATTTATACATATATATATAAGGCACATTTGATAGGGGGTGACGATGTGGCCTATGTTATGACAGTTCATGTCTATATATAAGGCACATTTGGCAGGGGGTGATGATGTGGCCTATGTTGTGACAGTTCATATATATATAAGGTACATTTGACAGGGGGTGACGATGTAGCCTATGTGTGATAGCATATATGCAAGTAAGGCATATTTGACAGGGGGTGATGATGTGGCTGATATTGTGATTGTGCTCGTGATCCGATGAGGCATTCCCGAGCGAGTGATATGTGGACACCGTGGGTTCCCCAGTGGTTTTGTTACCAAGACATCGATACTTCCGTCTGGAGTACATGTGTTTAATACATTGCATTGCATTGGCATTCTTACATCATTGCATTGTATTACATCATGGCTTATATTGTGATGGTCCGGTGTTGTACTTGTGTTGATTGATTTCGGATGGGATATATATTGAGACTTGGCATACTTGGGTTTAGATGCTTCAATCTAGGTGATGACGGATACTTGTTTCTGATTGTGTTTGACTTATACTTGTTGATTTATCTTCCTATCCTGCTTTATTGTCTGAATTATGTTAGTTATACTTAGTCGGCCGATGATACCTATCAGTACTGTTGTTTTGTACTGAACTGCACTTGCTGCATTCCTTTATTAATGCAGAGCATCAGGTTGGGTCTGCTTTTATCACCCGTGGCTGATTGTCGCCATCAGTATTGCATCGAGTTTCCAGGGTGATCATGCGACGTTCGCTGCCTTGAGGACTCCTTTTATTATGTCTAACTTTTCCATTCTGAGACATAGACAGATTTATGTATTATAATATTCCAGACTTGTATATTTTCATTAGATGATCTTGTATGGCTTAGACCAGACCCTGGGGGTATTTCCTTATTCCTCCCTATTTCTATTATAATATCGTAAGACTTACGTGATTATTCTCTTCTACTTAAATTGATTTATTTATTTATGTCTTTACTTTCGTTGGGTTAAGGGTTTGCTTACCGAGGTGGGAAAGGTAAGTGCCCGCACGGCTTAGCCAAATTGGGTCGTGACATGATGGTCCAATACTTTTTCAATTATCATCTTCACCAATATCATATTTGATCCAGCAATGGCTAAGATTGGCATCCTCTTGATCATGTCATCATTTTGTTTTATTTTCTATTCTTTCTAATGTAGCTGCAGCCGAATCCTCAACCAATTTCTTTGCTGATGTGTTCTCATTCTCATTTGATGTACCATTCTCATTTCTTTCTTCTCTAGACTGATTGCCACACATGTTATCAGTCATAGTTCTATCTTTTTCTTATTCTTCACCTGATTGCTCAGTTGCACTCTCACCGCTTTTTTCTTTTCACCCAACTTCTCACCGCTATTCTCGGGTGTTTCATATTCACCAATCAACTTGTCCTTTTTTTAAGGCATCAAAATCTCCAACGGTGCTTGATCAAGAGCCTTACTTAGTTGTTAGGCTCTGCTGCTTCAAAAATCAACTTTTTAAGAGATTTGGTTGCTCTTTTATTATGTGCAGTATCTTTTTTTCTAGCAGCAACTAAGCTTCTACCTTTTTCACTAGCATTAAGAGAAGGTCTCCTGGTTCTCTTCCTCATATGTTGGCCTGTTTTATCTTATCTACACCACAACATAGTTAAAAATTAATAAATTGTCATGACCCAAACCGATGAGCCGTGACGAGTACCCGACCATAACTGACCAGGCACCCCTAGACGTGTATCTGCACTATACTAACTAATCTGGTGGCGCATTTCTAACTGATATCTGAACAATATCGCCCGCTATGGCATTCATAAAGTGAGCTCTCCCACAAAATCTCATAAACCATGCATGTAGATATATGTATGGACATACGTACAAAGGATGGCAACACAGGCTAGCTTGGCCACTACACGTACTGTACACAAAAGAATAGATAACAGAACTGCACGGCGTTCCAACTACATACAACTGTCTACAGACCTCTAAGGAGTATAACTGTAGAAAAGACAGGACCTGGCCCTGTCATACCCATATATGTACATATCAAAATAGCATACCAAAGGCTGCAGCTCCGAATTAAGTGGAGCGTACTGACTGTGGCTGGGAGGAGATCCTATTGGTCTGGCTCGTCCGGGTGACTACCTGAACTTGCGGGCATGAATGCAGCATCCACAAGAAGGATCGTCAATAGGAAAAGAGTACTAAGAATGTAAGGCATGAATGGTAACATAGTAAGAGATACCGAACATGGAAAATAACATAATGAAAGTATGAAGATAATGTAATATAAAAGAGATAAACCTGTGCCTCTGAATGCCTTTTTAAGGCGGATGTCTTGCATGCTTAGCATTTTAAAAAAAGACTTTTCCATATATACATATATAATATCTTGTCTGGTCGTTAAGGCACGGTAATATATATAGCATCTTGTCCGGCCATTAAGGCGGGGTCTTGTCCGGCCATGTAGGCGCGGTTTTATATATATATATATATATATATATATGTATGTATAGTATCTTGTCCGGCCATTAAGGCACGGTGGAATATGTACATTGTCTTGTTCGGCCATTAAGGCGCGGTAAAATATATGTAGTGTCTTGTCCGGCCATTAAGGCGCGGTGAAATATATATAGTATCTTGTCATATCATTAAGGAACGGTCTTGTCCGACCATTAAGGCTCGGTAAGTATCCAAATTACACATATATAAATACATATAACATTAACGAGAGCCTAATTAAAAGTTACTACTCTATCGGAGTGACGCAAGGTCGGTAGCCTGCGATTATATTATGGAACAATCATCAGCGCTATATCTCACCTTGAAGGAACAATTATCATAAGGTGAGATCAACAATAATAAATAAAATCGAGAAAATCATGAAATAACTCAACATTCTCATAACAACATTGAAATCATAAACTTGGAACCTTTAAACATAAAATCATCATTATCATTGTAATCATCATAGAAACATTCTCATCTTTAACATCATGAGAAGCTTTAAGAATCATGAATTTCTAGCTTTTGAAAACAAGGAGGTTATGGAAACATTTATGGAATCATAACATAGGAATCATACCTTTGAAAGAAAGAAATGTGCCTTAACATACATGTTTGGCCTCCTAATACCTGCGCTTAACCGTCCGAGCTTATAATTCTACATTCAAAGGAATTCATACTATCGTTACACTTATCATCGTATACTTGTACTGAGCTTTCGAATAAAACTACTTTATATCATGCCAAAATTGGGCAGCATCTCCCTTATTTATATGCCTAGCCCAAAATTATAATTCAGCAACCAACAACAATAACAACAATAGCCACCATCAACCACAATATTATTAACACCAATAGGCTCCATAAAACATCCTACACGATGTTTTCCAAATTTCTCAACTAACCATAACCATACGTCACAATACCATAATCAAAGAATTACATTCAAGTTAATCTCAAATTAGTCCAAAATCTCCTTTCAAATTCACCTCATGGCCATCAACTTAAATTTAACACTTTATGATTTTCTCCTGTGATTCTTTCCTCTCTAAGACTTTCTAAACCTTTACATCATCTCAATCATATAAATAATACGAAGAACATACCATATAGTAGAAGAACTTCACTCTATTCACCCCTTTCCAAAATCAAGTTCATCACCACTTTGAAGAGAAACAAGAACAATTATCTTCCATGGATTTTATTTGAGGTTTTGATATTGGTGTTCTCTCTTAATAATTTGGAAATGTCATGGAAGATTATGGAAGGTCATGAAGGATTATGGAGGATTATGGAATGTTATGGAAGATTATGGAAAGTGATGGAAAATTGTAGGACTCTCAAGAAGTGTGGGGGATAAGAAAACGATAAAAAATGATGAAAATTAATGGGTTAGAGGGGTATTTATAGGTGTGTCTTGGGTCGGGTACTGTAGCACCCGGTTACTGTAGAAGCGTTTTCCTGCTCCGTCAGCCTAAATTGTAACATCCATAATTCTCTACTCCGATATCGCATCGATGAGTGGTTTGTTGCGTTGGAAACTATACTTGACGAAATTCATTTTAGGCTTTTGAAACACCTTAAAACTCCTAATATATTAGGAGATATACCCCTCCAAACTTGACTAAAAATCTGCCCAAAATTGTGCCAACTTTGTTTTTCCAAATTTTCGACAAATTTATTTTGTTCAATTTGTTTGGTCCCGGAACCTTTAGGCACTTTCTTAAAACTTGTTAAGATTATTCATTAGCCTTATAAGGGTTCCATGACCTCTCTGAGCTTACTTTAGTTTACCTACAATGCAAAAGACATGAGGGTTTTTCGAGGTGTAACATTCCTCCCCCCTTAGGAACATTTGTCCTGGAATGTTAAGCTCTTAAGGATTTCTGCGAAAATTTTGCCAGAGTTGCCTCTATAATAATACCGCTATCATCCTGTCACAATAACCAAAAACGATTTTTTCATTAGTAATTTATCACTAGAAAATCCCTACTCTGGACGGTTATGTTCCTCAAGCTATTCATCCCAATTCTTTTCCAAGATCAGCTATGTCAATACCTTTCATACAATCTCTCAAATGCGTACATACATATTGCTTCCTCCTCATCTTTATTATTCCTTGTAGCAGGGTTATAATTGTGATAGGCCAGTAATCATAGTTCGAACTAATTCATAACCCATAATGTCTTCGAGATCCTATCAAAACTTCCCCTTTAATTCCTTTTCCTCAAAGCTTGCGATGTAAACTTATGATTATAGAGCTAAGGCAAATTCTCACTCTACCACTACTCCCTTCCAACATAAGTATACTTATCTTTTATTCCCTTATACCCGTGATCACTTAGTTAGCTATTATCCCTTGTTGGCTTTCCAGTGTTGCCTTTGTACCATTTTGGTTGGGCATACTTCATGTTGATGGTTCCTATAATTTCATAGTATATGCTCTCATATTCAGTATAATTAGCAACCCGTGAAATAGTTTCTAATAACTGGTGGTACTACTCCCTTTCCATCCCTAAAAACGTCGTTCTTCCTCTCTTTGGAGATTGCTAAACTGCCAATAATCGTTCCTTTTGCTAAAATTTTCACCCCTTCTAATGCCAAAATTCCATTTTGTTATAATCCAAAGTGTCCTTTGGGTTCATCATATTTTTCATCATTCTCTCTATAATTAGCTTGGAGACCTTTCTTATTCTCTTTATTACCCTTTAGGATATGTCGCTATATTTTTAGGTGCGGCGCAAATTTCCCCAGTACGAAGGATTCGAACCACGGTCTAGAAATACCATAACTCATGTCAGCGTGAAGCATTCTCTTGAGCTGTTAATCCCCTTGTTTTTCCATCATACTTTCCTCCTATGCCTGCCTCACGGTGTACTTATTTTCAATCTGTTTCTACTTTTTCCTGATACCTTCCTAATATGCCAGTACGTCTCGAACTTTGGCCGTAAGCTAATACATTTCACCTTTTGGAATTTGGGAATGTCATAATTCTTTTCAGTTCTAACATGCTCCCCCCCCCCCCCTTTTAAGGAGGTCTTTACATACCAATAGCCTTCGAGTATCCATCATCTTCGATAATTATCCGCGGCCCTTCACGATCTTCTTAAGGCCGGAGTTCCTTGATCGTATGGTTTAACTTATTTATCTTCTTGCTAATTGCGACCTTGCATTCACTCGGAATACTTATACAGGTCAGATTCAATTCTGATGCCTTTTTTACCGTCTTTTCACACCTCTGTCTTTTATTACTAATAATTTCCTGGACCGACGAGTTAATGGGGACGTCGGGATTCATTACACCCTTTACGAAGTGTTCGATTATGCTTTACTCTTTTAACCCTCGTCTTTCTCCCCGACAGTAGTTATAACATCTCTAAAATTCTTCTTGCTCTGGGTTCCCTATTCCACTTTACGTCTATATTGTACCATTAAGAGCTAATATCCCATACCTTTCCATTTCCATTACTAGTCCTTTCAGTCGCTTGGCTCATTTATTTATAATTTTGCTTAACTACTATTCTTCATCAAAGCTGTGCGTCGCAATTCTTCCAGTGTTCTGCTACTTCTTATTCTTATCACGAAATTCTTACGACTTACACTCTCTCCATTCTTCGTTTATCGCCTTTATCTTTTTTTTGACGCTACGGCCGGTTTGTCTTCCATAAATGCTCCCTGTGTATCAATTTATTTCCTCGTTGATCGAATCTCTACACTCTTTGCAGAAGTTCTTATCCCATGTCACTGATCTCCTAGTTAGCTTTGTCAACTCATCATCCTCTCTCTCATCCTAAATAACTGATCGGTTTCCCTCAGCCAAACTGTTAGAGTACCCTTCTTACTTTCATCGCTAAGGATTTTGAGTTACTTTATTCCTAAATGCTCTCCCCCACTCACCATGTTATAGCCTTAACCCTAGAGTTCGTAGAATGTCCTTTCAGAATTACAGATTCGTCCTATATCCAAATCATCCTTTAAGAGGGCTTTTCCATTTCCAAGGTGATCGTGTCCGCTTGACCGTGCATTTATCTCTTCGGTTGCCTCTCAAGAGCTGGGAGTCCCTTAACATTGTGGTAGGACCTACTTATTCTTTGTCATTTCCCGTTCCTATTCATGGTTACCTCCATTCCATCCCATTTATCAAAATCTATTCTTCTAATCCTTCATATTCACCTTTTGTTCCGTGCTGCCATACTCTATTCCTTTCATATGCCTACTTTCAAAATTTATCCAAATAATTCCTTTCCTCAACCGACGTCCTAAGCTTTCTTGGAAGCTTTACTTGCCTTCGTTACTTACATTTCTCCTTTCCTTGGGGCATTCTAATCTCTTTTGCTTTTGTATACTCGCTTTCATCCTTTCCCTGATGTTGTTGCATCAAGATTATCCATCCCTAACCTTTAAAGAAAATAATGTCAGCTTGTCCTGCAGCACCTGCCACTTGAACTTTAACACCCTGTTCAGTGAATATCCTTAACATATCGTAATATCGACTACCAGGGCGCATATACTGATTTACGTAACTCCACAGAAAATATGATATATATACATCTTTGCTAACGCCTTACCTACAAGATATCTCCAGTACTATTTGATCTCGTCCTAATTATGGAGTTGTGACACACCTTCTTTTTCTTCTTTGACCTAGTCCGCCTCATCCTTCGCGATCTTTTGGAATTTCCAACTATGGGTCTCACATACTTCTAGTTTCCCTGCGGCTATTCTAGTCGCTCATCCTTCTCTTATGTCCAAATTGTACGACTCTTAGTACATTTCCTAGGGAGTCACCCATACTAGTATTACTCTCACCCCACCATGCTTAACTTTGGAGTCCTAATGGGATCCAGTGCGTTAGTGCTGGTACGATCGCATCCACTCTACTACGTGACCTTTATCGCATGACCTAGAACAAGTGGAAGTTCTAACGGATCCCAATAAAATTCCTGTAATGCATCTCCCTCCGGATTGGAAAGATCCCTTACTTTCCCGACCGAGCAAATGCCGGTTTAGCCTTCGGAACTCTCAATAATAACCATCTATCAACACATGACTGTCTTCCATTCCTAAATTTAAGATTCCTAGTAGTGGCCAAAACATCTTAGTCGCAGTTAACCATAAGTACTTTGGTTATCGGTTCCTCTAAAACTTCCATTTCTCACCTATTAATGCCATCCTGCAATAATTGTACACACATAAGAAATTTCAATAAAGAACTCGCATACCTGTAGTCAGCCTGTCCTAAGCTTGGTCTTGAGGGCTATAAAGTGAAGTGTCCCCTTCATTGTCCTCCCGACATTTAGCTAGTATGACCCTCCTCATCTCTCTCACCTGAGTCTAAAGGATACGAATATTCGAGCATCGCTTGGTTTACTGACGGCCAAGATAATGGGCTAGAATAATCAGTAACACTCTGAGGCGTAGCTGGCCTGACATAGTGCTCTGCCATAGGAGCAGCTGGGGGAGTTAACTCTAGTACAATCTTGGAAATCTCCTCCTCTGGCGTCCCATATGAACCTTCAGACGGGTCCGTGTCATAGCTGTCCTCCGATGGATCCTCCTCTCTAGAAGTCAGAAATTCTGGGGGAATTATCTCGGGGTCCTTAGAGGGATCAGTCTCGATGGAATAGCTAAGGTTCCTCCTGCTCGGTCCCGGAGCCTGTGGTCCTGAATCTACTCTAGGGGTCATCTTAACACCCCCACTGTCTGAGGCTGATCTCTTCATCTTTATCAATCTGTGCTTACCTAGAGGAAAAGAGGGTCAGAAATAATCTTTCCTAGACTCTGGATCTATCGCACGATCTAAGATAGAAGGAAAGGTCAATGATTCCTAAATGCCCTGCAGCCTCCTGTTTATAAGTGTGGCTGGCTTTACAACCATAAACATGACTCTACCGAATATGGTCTGTAGACAATTCCTAGGACGAACTGTTATGATACCACTTCTGTCACAACCCAAACCGATGAGTCGTGATGAGTGCCCTACCATAACTGACAAGACACCCCTAGATGTGTATCTACACTATACAAACTAATCTAGTGGCCCATTTCTAACTGATATCTGAACAATATCGCCAGCTATGGCGTTCATAAAGTGAGCTCTACCTCAAAATCTCATAAACCATGCATGTAGATATATGTATGGACATACGTACAAATGATGGCAACACAGGCCAGCTTGGCCACTATAGGTACTATATACAAAAGAATAGATGACAGAACAGCACGACATTCCAACTATATACAACTGTCTAGAGACCTCTATGGAGTATAACTTTCGAAAAGATAGGAAAAGGCCCTGTCATACCCATATATGTACATATCACAATAGCATACCAAAGGCTGCAGCTCCGGATCAAGTGGAGCGCACTGACTGCGGCTGGGAGGAGATCCTACTAGTCTAGCTCGTCTGGGTGACTACCTGAACCTGCGGGCATAAATGCAGCGTCCACAAGAAGGGACGTCAGTACGAACAAAGTACTGAGTATGTAAGGCATGAATAGTAACATAGTAAGAGATACTGAACATGGAAAATAACATAATGAAAGTATGAAGATAAAGTAATATAAAAGAGATCAACATGTGCCTCTGAATGCCTTTTTAAGGCGGATGTCGTGCATGCTTAGCTTTTTATCAAAAAGACTTTTCCATATATACATATATAATATCTTGTCCGGCCATTAAGGCGCGGTAATATATATAGTGTCTTGTCCGGCCATGTATGTGCAGTGTTATATATATATAGTATCTTGTCCGGCAATTAAGGTATGGTGAAATATGTATATTGTCTTGTCTGGCCATTAAGGCGCGGTAAAATATATATAGTGTCTTGTCCGGCCATTAAGGCGCGGTGAAATATATATAGTATTTTGTCCGGCCATTAATGCACGGTCTTGTCCAACCATTAAGGCTCGGAAAGTATCCAAATTACACATATGTAAATACATATAACATGCACGAGAGCCCAATTAAAGGTTACTACTCTATCGGAGTGACTTATGGTTGGTAGGCTCCAATTATATTATGGAAGAATCGTCATCGCTATATCTCACCTTGAAGGAATAATTATCATATGGTGAGATCAACAACAATGAATAAAATCGAGAAAATCATGAAATAACTCAACATTCTCATAATAACATTAAAATCATAAATTTGGAACCTTTAAACATAAAATCATCATTATCATTGTAATCATCATAGAAAAATTCTCATCTTTAACATCATGAGAAGCTTTAAGAATCCTGAACTTCTAGCTTTTTAAAACAAGGAGGTTATGGAAACGTTTATGGAATCATAACATAGGAATCATGCCTTTGAAAGAAAGGGGCGAGCTTTAATATACCTGTTCGGCCTCCTAATACCTACGCTTATCCCTCCGAGCTCGTAATTCTATATTCAAAGGAATTCATATTATCGTTAGACTTATCATCGTATACTTGTACTGAGCTTTCGAATTAAACTACTTTATATCATACCGAAAATCAGGCAGCATGTCACGACCCGACTAGGGGCCATGACGGGTACTTGGGGCTAACCACCGAGCAACTCTCATTCTATTACTTATCATAGTCATTGAGCGTACATTCATCAATATAATACTCATATCATAGGAAAATCATTTTTCATTTGGGAGCATAAATACTTTAATATACATAAGCCCTTTGGCTATCAAATAATAGTATAAATACCATAGTAACATCGTGAGACCATACTACCCACACATGCGTATCTACGAGCCTCTACTAGAGTACTAGACATGTTGACGGGACAAAACCCCGTCGTGCCCAAAATACGTATATGTACACAAAAGGATAAACCAAATAGCACCTCCGAAATAATTGAGTGCTCCTGTAAATCTGCTGATAGATCCTATAGATCTGTACCGTCTCCCTATCTACCTATGGGCATGAACACAGTGTCCAAAGAAAATGGACGTCAATACGAATATTGTATTGAGTATGTATGGCATAAACAATAATGATATATCAATGAAATACGGAGACATCGAGTGAAGAGCACTGACTGTCACTTAAAACTGAAATAATGCATGCTAACTTACTTCATAATCATCATCATATCATGTATGCATTTATGTATAAGCTGCCCGTCCATATAGGTACGGTCTGATAATCATTAGCCTGCGTCCAGGCCTCCTGCGTCTGGGGTATCATCTCAGGCCGCCCACTAGTGGTGTCTGCCCATGCCATCTAGACATGGTGTATATGCTGCCCGTTTTAGCGGTGTCTGCCCGGCCATGTAGGCGCGGTGTAATATCATCATCACATACTTATCATGAATCATGCATAAAACTCAAGACAGACTATACATCTATCGAGGTGACGTAGGGTCGTGAACCCCCGATTTCATTATGGAGTATTCATAAGCATTCTGCCTCACCTTGAAGGAATTATCATATAAGGTGAGTGTATACGATGAACAACATCAATAGATCATACTAAGAATCATTAGCTTGTATAACCTAATATCATGGCCTTAGACTTTTAGACTTAGACTCATCATCATCATTATCATAGTCGTAACATATCTCTTATCTTATATCTTGTGAAGCTCTTTACTTGGATTGACTCATAATTTTCGGAATGTAGGAAAGTCATGAAGAAATATGGAATTTCGTGTCATAAGAATCATGCCTTAGAAAAAAGGGACTAGCCTTACATACCTTTTCGTTTAGCTCTTCTATCGCTTGAACGTTCCTCTCCAATATTCGCATTTCTACCTTCAAGAGAGTTTATACTCGTATTAGATAATCGATAACATAAGCGCGTTTGAACTACGCTAGAGAAATTTAAGCAGCATCTCCTTTATTTATACTACTTTCTACATATCATATATCAACTCCCAAACGTCAATAATATCATTCATAATATCATCATTAATCTCTTTTATCAAAATCATCATTATCCAATCCCCACAATTTCCTCTCAAGGTTATCCATAATCGTAATCATAATACAACGTTACATTCATTCTCATCTAATGTTTCTCTCATACTCTTAATGTCATTCATAACGTAGTTACAATCACAACATATCAACATTAATGATTCATTCCAAACTACTTCTCAAAATTTACACTATTCTCACTTTCATGACCCATTTCCTATACCCTTCCACAATCCAAGTGTTTCAACTTTTCAACACCTTAAATAACATGTAAATACCGTAAAACTTACCTTTGATAGTGTGGGAATGAGATTCAAATGGAAATACTTCGCTTGAGCAAAACCCTAGTTCCACTTCCCATGGAATTTCTTGACTTGGATGAACTTTGATGTGTATCTCACACTTAGTTTTGTTGATTTGATGAAGTTGACCATCAATTTCTCATGAGTTCTTGTATATGTAGTGTGTGGAAGGTTCTAGAGAATTCTTGAGTTGTGGAGAATGAAAATGAAATGAAATAAATGAACTTGGGGTGCCCTTTTTATAAATTAAAAATTTATCCCGACGTCATTATACGGACACTTATACGGTCCGTATAAATTTATACGGTCCGTATAAGTGACCGTGAATTTTCTTCAGCAAGCATCCCTTTCTGTGTCAATTTGACGGCACATTATACGGTCTGTATAAATTTATACGGTCCGTATAAGTGACCGTGAAATCACCTCGTCAACTTCTCGCTTCTGTGTTCATTATACAACACATTATACGGTCCGTATAAGTGACCGTATAATCCCATCAGTGACGGAATTCACTGTGATAATTCTGCGGTCCATTATGCAGACTGTATAACATTATACGGACCGTATAATCGACCGTATAACTCATCCTTTCAGTGATCTTGTTCTCGTCACTTGGTTTGATCTCAAATCCTCATGGGACCTTCTTTATACTTGTTTAATACCTCGTTATCAATCTTGGGAACATTATAACTGTTCTCCAAAACATTATCAAGCCATCATTAATTAGATACTAATAAATTCTGCCCGATACATAACATATATCTTGTTTTCCTTAACAACTTTCATCTCCTACCGCAAATGTCTTTGAAATGTTATTTAAAATCATCAGATGGTATTTCTTTATTATCGAAACATCGTATACATCGTGCCCTTCGTTAGTCTACTCACTGTACGTTAACGAAAAAATTTCGGGGTGTAACATTTTCCCCCCTTTTGGAACATTCGTCCTCGAACGTTAAGAACTCGGGAATTCTATGAAAATTTCGCCAGTGTTTACCTTATAATATGGCATTACCATCCTGTCACAACAGCCCATAGTAACATTGCCTCACAGGGTCACAACACAATAACAATATAAGTTGGCCACACGCGACCCATATGCATACGTATCTCATAATCTTGGTGTCTCATCGTGGATCTCTTCTGGGGGCTGAAATAGATGCGGGTATTTGGATTTCATACTCTCTTCTGCTTCGCAAGTCATTTCTTTTCGGTTGTTATTTCGCCATAAGACTTTAACTGAGGCCACTTCCTTATTTCGAAGTCTTTGTATTTTCCTGTCTAATATGGAAATAGGCACTTCTTCATAGACTAGCTTTTCTGTCATTTGAACATCGTCTATTGGGACAATTCTCGTAGGATCTCCAACACACTTGCGAAGCATTGAAATATGGAAAACTGGATGGACTGATTCAAGTTCTGGAGACAAGTCTAACTCATAAGCTACTTGATCCACCTTGCGGGTAATCTTATATGGTATCAAATCTCACTGAAGATCCTTCAAGAAGCAGTGTAGTATAAAGTTCCTCCTAGTTACTGTCCTTATGCTGTCTTTATGCTGACCTTATGCTGTCCTTATAATCAAGTTTACACAATCAGTCATGTGGAATGTGTGTAACTGGACTTGGTAACTAAAGAAATCCTGTTAGTAGGATGAACATTCCTGTTAATACCACACACTAACAAGGATAACCTTAGTCATCCAACCAGGACTACAACAATCCTACTGTTATATGCAAACTCAATCACAGGTAAGTCGTCATCCCAACTACCACCGAAATCTAGTACACATGCCCGTAGCGTATCTTTCAAGGTCTGAATAGTACGTTTGGCTTGCCCATCAGTTTGCGGATGGAATAGTCTTCTGCTGAGTATGTGGTTCGGACTGGAAGAAAATGAGTTTCTTTCGTCAACCTGTCCATAATCACCCATATAGAATCATACTTTCCTCGGGAACGGGGTAACCCCACAATAAAATCCATATTGATAACTTCCCATTTCCAAGTAGGGATTTTTGTTGCTTGCAATAATCCTCCTGGCTTTTGATGTTCGATTTTCACCTCCTAGCAATTTGGACATTGAGCTACAAATTCTGCTATGTCTCTCTTCATGCCATCCCACCAATATATCAAGTTGAGATCATGATACATCTTTGTTGCACCTGGGTGAATAGAATACTGAGAGTAATGATCTTCTTCTAGAATTCGACGGCGCAATTCTGCAACATTTGGAACACATAGCTTGCCTCGGCATCTAAGAATTCCATCCATCGAAGTTTCAAATGGAGACTTCTCTTTTTCATGAAGTGTGTCTCTATACTGGCTCAACTGAGGATCTTCATACTGACGCTCTTTCACTTCCATATTCAGGGATGAAACTGTGGGATCATTAATACCAATCCCTGCACTACCCGAATCACTTACACATACTCCAAGATTAGCTAGTTAGTGGAGCTCATGAATCAATTCTTTCTTTTCCGGAGGAACTTCATGTAGGTTGCCCATTTATCGGCGGCTAAGCACATCAGCTACTACATTTGCCTTTCCGAGGTGGTATAAAATGCTCACATCATAATCCTTCTATAATTCTTACCACCGCCTCTGCCACAGATTTAACTCTTTTTGTTTGAAAATGTATTGAAGACTCTTGTGATCTGTATAGATGTCAACATGCACACCATACAAGTAATGTCTCCACATCTTTAATGCATGAATAACTACAGCCAATTCAAGATCGTGAGTTGGGTAGTTATTTTCATGTTTCCGCAACTGTCTCGAAGCATAAGCAATGACTTTACCATGATGCATTAACACACATTCTAACCTAACACAGGAAGCATCACAATATACAACGTAGCCATCTGACCCTTCTGGGAGTGTCAAGACTGGGGCTGAGGTTAATCTTTCCTTGAACTCTTGGAAACTGCGTTCACAAGCATCATTCCACTAAAACTTAGCTGAATTTTGGGTTAGCTTCTTCAATGGGGCTGAAATAGAGGAAAATCCCTCTACGAACCTTCTATAGTACCCTGCCAATCCCAGAAAACTACGGACTTCTGTAGGCGTCGTAGGCCTTGGCCAAGTCTTCACAGCTTCAATTTTCTGAGTATCAATTCGAATGCCATCATTTGAAATAATATGACCCAGAAATGCCACAGAATTCAGCCAAAACTCGCACTTTGAGAATTTTGCATACAATTCTCGGGTTCGAAGAATGCTAAGGACAATTCGTAAATGATCCGCATGTTCTGGTTTTGTGCGAAAGTACACCAGAAACACTATTACGAATAGATCCAAGAGAGGCCTGAATACGTTATTCATCAAATTCAAGAACACTGCCGGAGCATTAGCCAACCCAAACGACATCACCCGTAATTCGTAATGGCCATATCTCGTTCTTAAAGCTGTTTTGGGAATATCTTCTTCTTTAACTCTCACTTGGTGATATCCTGACCTCAAGTCTATTTTGGAAAACCACTTGGCACCCTGTAGTTGATCAAACAAATCATCAATCCTTGGGAGAGGATATTTGTTCTTTATCGTTACCTTCTTTAACTTCCTATAATTGATGCACATTCGTAGGGAACCATCTTTCTTTCTCACGAATAGGATTGGTGCTCCCCACGGTGATCAATTGGGTCTAATAAACCCCTTCTCAAGTAAATCTTTCGACTGTGCCTTTAATTCTTTCAATTCTGCCGGAGCCATTCAGTAAGGAGGGACAGAGATAGGCTTAGTGCCCGGCAACACATCAATAGAAAAATCAATCTCTCTTTCCGGTGGAAGACCTGGAAGTTCATCTGGGAATACGTCCGGGAATGCATTAACTACCGGAACGGACTGTAAAGTTGGCGGCTTTGCTTCGATGTCATGAACTCGGACTAAGTGATAAATATATCCCTTAGCTATCATCTTCCTTGCCTTGAGGTAGGAAATAAACCTACCTTTTGGAGAGGCTGTATGACCCTTCCATTCAAACACGACCTCTCCCAGAAATTGAAATCGAACTACTTTCATTCGGCAATCAACATTAGCATAAAATGAGGCCAACCAAGCCATACCCATAATCATATCAAAATCTAACATTTTCAGCTCAATTAAATCAACTTTAGTCTGGCGGTCGCATATCACAACTACATAATTTTTATACACTTGTCTAACTATCACGGGATCACCAACCGGAGTAGATACCTCAAAAGGTTTTATTGGCTCTGGTTTCACCCTAATACGACAAGCAACATACGGAGTAATATAAGATAGGGTAGAACCCGAATCTATTAATGCATATACATCGTGAGAAAATACTGATAATGTACCTGTAACCACATCAGGGGAGGACTCAGGGTCCTGTTGTGTTACACCTCGAAATTTTTTTCGTTCATGCACACCGAATAGACTGACGAGGGGCGCGACGTATACGATGTTTTGATAAGTAAGAAATAACATTTGATGGTTCTAAATGAGATTTCAAAGACATTCGAAGTAAGAAAAGAAAGTTTGCCACGAAGAGGCAAGACATACGAGATGTATCGGAGAAGGATTTATCAGTAACGACTTAATGACGATTCAATGAGGTTTGGGAGAAGAGTTATAACATCCCGTAGACTGTTAAAGAGGTGCCAAATAAGTGTCAAGAAGGTTCTATAAGGATTGGAGATCAAACGAGTCGACGAAAATGATTTTCGGAAAAACCGTGGATTGTACGGTCCATTATACGGACCGTACAAAAGATACGGACCGTAGGTATGGCCGTATATTTAGCCAAGATGGGAAGTGTTCACTGGAACCATTATACGGTCACACATACGGACCGTATGTGTGTACGTATAAATGGGTCGGGACAGATTGTGTGTATTTAATAAGGGACCAAGTTCATTTCATTTCATTTCCCTTCACACCCCTTCTCTCTAAAACATCTCTCTACACTTCTCCAACAAGAATTCAAGGGGTATTTGTGATCAATTACATAAAACCAAGTGAATCAAATGTAAGAAACTCATTAAAGTTCATCCAAGAAAAGGAATCCAAGTGAAGATGAAACTAGGGTTTTGCTCAAGTGAAGTGTTTGCACTAAAGGTTAATTCTTACACCATCTAAGGTACATTTTATGGTATTTACATGTTGATTAAGGTATTTAAAAGTTGAAACACTTGAATTGTAAAAGGATATAGGAAATGGCTCATGAAAGGGTGAATAGTGTCATTTGGAGTGATAACTTGAATTGAGTTATGATTATTGATGTGTTGTGATATAGTTATGTTATAAATGTTATTAAGGACATGGGATAAACATTATATGTGAGAAAACGTACTAGTATACTATGACCATGATTATGGGTGAATTGGAGTAAAATTATGAATTGTGGATAAAATAGATGGATGACAATGGTTGTCTATGATATTGTGAATATTATTATTGATGTTTGGGAGTTGATATATGACATGTATCAAGTCGTATAAACAAAGGAAATTCTCCCAATTTTCTCTAGTTCAGTAAGCACGTTCATATAATCGATTAGCTAATGTGAATGTGAATTCTCTTGAAGGTAGAGACGTGAGCATTGCAGGAGAACAATCAAGCGATGGAAATTGTTAAACGAAAGAGGTATGTAAGGATAGTCCTTTCTTCCTAAGGCATGAATCATATGGTATGAATCCTCCTATCTCTCTATGATTTTCCTACATATTGGGAACTATGAATCTACGAGTATAAAGAACTTCATATGAGACAAAGAAAAGAGATACGTTACGAATACAACGATACCGATGATGAATCTACGTCTAGAAGTCATAAAGCTCATGATATGATATTCCTACGAAGCTAATGATCCTTATATGATTCCTATGATAGTATTTCCATTACCTCTCCAAGACATTCCTACCTTCCGGAAAACTAAGAGCCTATGTTTATGTATAGCCATATGGGATAAGATACGAGGTATGTTACGAATACGATAATGATGATGATGAGTCTAAGTCTAAATATTCTAAGGCCTATAATAATATGGTTCTACAAGGCTAATGATCCATATTATGATCCGTTGATGTTGTTCATTGACTACACTCACCTTATATGCTTATTCCTTCAAGGTGAGGCATAATCCTTATGAATGCTCCATAATGTAATCGGGGGCTCTCGACCTCATGTCACCCCGACATTGTTATATATTGACTATAAGCTCTAATACTTGTCCTAAGACCAATGTTCCGAAAGCTACAAGTCTATGTTCGTAAGGGGTTCCATATGAGATTAAGGAAAGAGATGTGTCATAGATACGATTGTCACGACCCGACTAGGGGCCGTGACGAGTACCCGATACTTGTACCGAGCACCCCTTCGCTATCCTGTATGAACAGTGGCACATTTTTTTATTTTTTTTTATAAACATTAACAGTGAACTTTCTAATATCGCGTTACACCGGGACGCGAACCATTCAAATTACAATACGTTTAACTGTACAAAGCTGACTGTGTATATCTGTCTACGAGCCTCTAGACATAGTACCTTTATACATAGAAAGGGCCGAGTACTGCCGCGCCGAAAATACATACACAAAATAGTACCAATGATATGAGGCTCCGGAACTACTGGAGCGCTGCTCAATGCTGCAGATAGAGCCCTAGAGACCCGGTCCGTATACCTGCTAACCAGCGCGGCATGAACGCAGCGTCCACAAGAAGGGACGTCAGTACGAATAATGTACCGAGTATGTAAGGCATGGAAAACAATGCAAGCAGTAACATACAGTACGATCAATAATAATATCACGGAGCCATAGGGCGTATAACGAGGCAAGAACGTAACCTGTACATAGGAAGGCCCCTCTTTAGGCCGGCTGTCATGTAGGCTTGTCTTTTCATCTTTAAAACGTTTCTTTTCATGGGCATAGGAGTCAACATTTTTATATTTCATGTTCTCGTGTGCAGAAAACAGTACATTTCAACAACGGTATCTTTCATTCACATTTACAAGCGCCGAATACATCGGCTCTCCAAACCCCCTCCCCAACGGTGACCCAACACATTACATTACATATGTATCATACATCATATATATATGTATACAGTCGCCGCGTACGGCTCTTCCCATATCCCGCGTCCGGGCATCCCGCGTCCAGGATGGAATCCAGCTGAATCAGGTGGTGATATAACAGTGGCCCTTCCCTTTTCCCCGTATACACATACATATACATCTGTTATATACAATTACTTTGTCTTATATATATATATACCTATCCATACACGTATACCCGTTTTATATATATGTGTCGTATAAGCACACAAGAGAGCCATGGAAAATCATGTATCCATCGGAGTGACATAAGGTCGGTGATCTCCGATTACATTACGGAATGCTAGTGATAGCTTTGTCTCACCTTGAAGGAACAAGTATTTTAAGGCAAGACTATCAACGGAGAATAGTGTTATAGTAACCGTAGAATGAAATCGTAGCCATTATAGGTGACAGTCATAGGCTTTGGTGTCTTAGAAAACAAGGTTATAACTAGGAAATATAAATATGATTTATAAAATTAGTTTATCAATTTCATATTCACATTGGATCCTTAGCTTAGAAATCTCAGTCATAGGATCGTTCCGGTCGTACTTATCAAGCGCATTCTCTTGTCTAACATTGTCGTTATCATTATCCCATAGAAACACTCTTGTTAGAGTAGTCATAGTACTTTATCATTCGGTGACATGATCGGGATCAAAGGTCCCCTTTGAATTCACCTTAAGTAAGTCAACCAAGACTATAGGGGAATCCGAGAGTAACGGGCCCACCTCGGGCCGGATGAAGTAGCGTATACGATTTACGTATGTCACGTGTCATAGCGTTACTTGTATGGGTCTTTAGGGTAATCGGGTCCAATTTATACAAGTTATAGGGGTCTAGGAGGTCTTTTCATCACTTTACACACTTTCTACTTCAATTCGATTAAACGAAAAGTTGAAAACTGTAGGTGCGGATTCTGGGGAATAGGGTTGTCCCCGAGGCTCGTACCCAACTTATTAGATCTAAAACATGCCATAGAAAGAAGGGTGAAGCCTTACATACCTCTTTCCGCTCCTTTAGCTATTCCAAATTCGCGTCACAATTTCGTCAAAATCTGTGAATTGGTCATTTTTACCAAAACTTCCATTAGTATACTTAGAGTCAAAACCTTAAGGAAACATTTTGCTACCGAAATTTCGGCAGCATTTCCTCTGTAAATATACCATCCTCGACATTCAATTTAGTCAAATTCTCATCAAACACAATCCAGGAATTCAAACCCGGCCAAACTATCAACATAATTTAACAATCGCACTAACAATTCACATATTTCCTTCAATATACATAATCTCCCAATTATCAATACTTCACCAAAGTTATCAACCCTTTATTTGCGATATAACATCTACAACACAACGACTAAGATATTAATTACAACTCGCTCATTATTCTTTCACAACTCACCAATATACACGACTATACATTAAGTATACACGGCCACATACACACCACACACTACACGGCCATATCATGCACACACAGCTACATTCTATCCAATTTCATTCAACCTCCATTTTCCACATATCATTTACAACCATAACAACAATTACCATACTAAGTAAAATTAATTCACCACACCTTTCCATAGCCTACACCATTCGGCCAACACACCCCATATACATATTTTCATGAATGTCCATATTTTCTATACTTTACAACAATAACCAACACACAACATATCACAACACAACACACAACACACAACACACACACACGGCTATACATATAATATACACCACACGGCCACCACCTCTATATTCATGTTCTTCATGAATTCCATTCATTTTCATACACTACAACATGGACAAGCCTCCATAACATAAAAAAGATTAAACCTTACCTTTTTCCTCAATTCTCCACTTGACTAGAATCCACAACTTGTATGAATATGTGTTTTTCTTGCTTCAATAACCACTCCACTTTGTTAGGGACCCTTTACTTGGTAGGAAATAATTTTTGGAGGGATTTTGTAAATTTTTCTTGGCAATGTTTGCTATGGCCGAATGGCCCTTGAGGTTTTCTCCTCTCTTCTTTGTTCCTCAATCTCTTGAAAATTATAGAAGGTTATGTAAGTATGTAGAAGACTTAGTCTTCTTTTTAATTACATGGATTTAGTTCAACATGGGCCTAGCCCATGTCCATGGCCGGTTGGGCCTCCAATTTCTTTCAAAAATTTTAAGCCCAATTACATTGGCTAATTCTTGTAATTCATGGAAGGGATTTTGTTTTCCAATTTCCAATTTTTACCCTTCGTCGTTCTCCATATTTCCACTTCTAGACTTTTCATAAGCAACTCATATGCCAAACAAAATAAAATATTGCCTTGCTTGTTGTTTTCCCGCGATTGTCTTGAATTTTCCGATTGCATAAAAAGCGGGATATAACATTCTCCCCCCTTTAGAACATTCGTCCTCGAATGTTAAACTGGCCTCATAGCGTAGTATAATACTTCGGGGAGGTCTCTTTCGTAGGTGCCTCATGTCACTTAACATATTCATCTTTAGAAGCTTAGGTTGCCCTTTGCGATCTTTATAGTTGCAATTCCTCCTTTGTGGCGTCTGCCGCTTCTATCCCCTCACTAGACATGTTCCCGCACACCGCCTTATCATGAATTCCTTGCATTAGCTAGTGTGGACTCAATATCGGTCTCACCCTGTGACATCTGTATTTTTTCCTTCATCCTCAAAACTTTCTGTTGTCATGCCTTCCCCTTTTTTTGTTAGTTTAGTCCGTCTCGGCCTACATGACCCGTATGGGGTTTCTAACCACTTTCCACATCCTAATTTACTTTGGGCTGCCTAATTTTACACTCGTCTCTTATTTCCGCATTTATGAAATTTTCAGTATATTTCCCAGGGGGTCACCCATCATGGAATTACTCCCACCTGAGCACGCTTAACCTTGGAACTTTAATGCATTTCGATGTCTCGGTGTCAATATTTTTACTTCCGCTTTCCCGTACTACCTATATCACATAATATGGGACGCGTTGGGGTCTTAGCAGGTTTCGAAACGTCCACGTAACACATCTTTTCTTTTATTTACAGTTCTAACCTCCACAATCTCCAGTATTCGCCTTTTTACCTGTGCGTATGGCCACTTTTAGTCCAAATTCCCGAATTCTTAATATGTTCAGTGATACAGAGGACAGTATAGGGTAAAATAAAATCTGGGTTAATTAACACACGCTTATCATAGAAAATATTGAAAAAGTACCTGTGGCCGCGTCTGCGGAAGGTTCAGGGTCCTGTCGTCCTGTCAGTGCATATAGGCGGTGCGGAGGACCGGCTGAACTAGGTGCTCCTCCTCTACCTCGGTCGCGGCCCGCTGGAGCCTGAGAAGTCTGTCCACGAGGGCGCACGGTCGACGACGAACCGATCGCTGATCCGGCTGGCTGAGTTTGGCCTCCTCCATCCTTTAGTGGGCAATCACGTACAAAATGGTCAGTCCGACCACAGGCAAAACAACCACCGGTGTGTAGGTAGCACTGCCCAGAGTGTGGCTTGCCACACCGAGCATATCGTGGTGGGGGAAGCCCCGTCCTGCTAGAATCGGCTCTGTACTGGAGTCTTGAAGCCTTAGAGCCTTGTCCTGTTCCTGAATTGGTAGCTTGGTCAAATCCCCATTCCGCAAATCGAGGAGGTGCACTGGCCGCTGGTTGGCCCGAATACCCAGATTGCTCTTGTTCCTGCCTCCCTCTATACTCGCTCCTACCCCTGGAAAATTTGCCTCTTTTTCTGGAACCCCTATCTGGATAGCTCTCCTCTCTCCGTGTCTGATACTGCTCTTCCAGATTTTGGGCGTGGGCCTGGATGCGGGTAATAGTCATCCCGTCCTGGAGTGAGGCCGTCAAACACTCCTTAACCAAATGTGGCCCTAGCCTACTTACAAACCGGTGCACATGGTCTCCCCTATCAGCTATCAGGGCGGGGGCATACCTGGCTAGCGAGTTGAAACGAAGACTGTATTCCCGAACACTCATATTTCCTTGTCTAAGGTTCAGGAACATGTCGGCTCGAGCCCGTCGAACCTCTGGTGGTAGGAAATGTCGTAGAAATTCCTCCGTAAACTCCTGCCAGACCGGGGGAGGGGCATTTACTCCCCTAGAGGATATCCAACGGTTATACCACAATACTGCTACATCCCGCAACCTATACGATGCCAATTCTACTGACTTTGTATCTGAAGCATGCATTATCCCCAGAGTCCTCAGCATTTCATCTATAAAACTCTGCGGGTCTTCCTCTGGTTTTGACCCATAAAACTCTGGCGGCTTCAGGGTAATGAAGTCACGGGCTCTTGCACTTACCACCCTACCTCCCGGATCTGCATCTCGCCGCTGAGCCTGTGTGGCGACTAACTGGGTCAGTAACTGGATGGCCTCTGCCACTTGCTGGCCCGGAACTGCTGGCGGCGGAACTGGAGGTGCGGGGGCTGGAGCTGGAGCTCTTCCCTGCTCTGTCGGTGCAGGGGGAGCAGGAAAAGTCTGAGGGGGAGCTTCATTATGAGATTCTCCTTCTTCTAGCTCCCGCTCGACTCTACTGCCCGCCACCTTCTTGGCTTTCTCGGCCGTCGTAGCCTTTCTCTTCGGCGGCATTACTGAAACCATAGCATAGGATTAGGAAAGGAATGTGGAAGCCTGATAGCATAGCTCTATCGCACGATCTTAGGACACAAAGAGGGTCATATTTCCTAAATGCCCTGTAGCCTCCTGTTTATAAGTGTGGCGTGCTACACACCCATAAACAAGACTCTACTGGACACGGCTCGTAGACAAACCCTAGGACCGAACTGCTCTGATACCACTTCTGTCACGACTCGACTAGGGGCCTTGACGAGTACCCGATACTTGTACCGAGCACCCCTTCGCTATCCTGTATGAACAGTGGCACATTTTTTTATTTTTTTTTATAAACATTAACAGTGAACTTTCTAATATCGCGTTACACCGGGACGCGAACCATTCAAATTACAATACGTTTAACTGTACATAGCTGACTGTGTATATCTGTCTACGAGCCTCTAGACATAGTACCTTTATACATAGAAAGGGCCGAGTACTACCGCGCCGAAAATACATACACAAAATAGTACCAATGATATGAGGCTCCGGAACGACTGGAGCGCTGCCCAATGCTGCAGATAGAGCCCTAGAGACCGGTCCGTATAGCTGCTAACCTGCGCGGCATGAACGCAGCGTCCACAAGAAGGGACGTCAGTACGAATAATGTACCGAGTATGTAAGGCATGGAAAACAATGCAAGCAGTAACATACAGTACGATCAATAATAATATCACGGAGCCATAGGGCGTATAACGAGGCAAGAACGTAACCTGTACATAGGAAGGCCCCTCTTTAGGCCGGCTGTCATGTAGGCTTGTCTTTTCATCTTTGAAACGTTTCTTTTCATGGGCATAGGAGTCAACATTTTTATATTTCTTATTCTCGTGTGCAGAAAACAGTACATTTCAACAACGGTATCTTTCATTCACATTTACAGGCGCCGAATACATCGGCTCTCCCAACCCCCTCCCCAACGGTGACCCAACACATTACATTACATATGTATCATACATCATATATATATGTATACAGTCGCCGCGTACGGCTCTTCCCATATCCCGCGTCCGGGCATCCCGCGTCCAGGATGGAATCCAGCTGAATCAGGTGGTGATATTACAGTGGCCCTTCCCTTTTCCCCGTATACACATACATATACATCTCTTATATACAATTACTTTGTCTTATATATATATACCTATCCATACACGTATACCCGTTTTATATATATGTGTCGTATAAGCACACAAGAGAGCCATGGAAAATAATGTATCCATCGGAGTGACATAAGGTCGGTGATCTCCGATTACATTACGGAATGCTAGTGATAGCTTTGTCTCACTTTGAAGGAACAAGTATTTTAAGGCAAGACTATCAACGGAGAATAGTGTTACAGTAACCGTAGAATGAAATCGTGGCCATTATAGGTGACAGTCATAGGCTTTGGTGTCTTAGAAAACAAGGTTATAACTAGGAAATATAAATATGATTTAGAAAATTAGTTTATCAATTTCATATTCACATTGGATCCTTAGCTTAGAAATCTCAGTCATAGGATCGTTCCGGTCGTACTTATCAAGCGCATTCTCTTGTCTAACATTGTCGTTATCATTATCCCATAGAAACACTCTTGTTAGAGTAGTCATAGTACTTTATCATTCGGTGACAAGATCGGGATCAAAGGTCCCCTTTGAATTCACCTTAAGTAAGTCAACCAAGACTATAGGGGAATCCGAGAGTAACGGGCCCACCTCGGGCCGGATGAAGTAGCGTATACGATTTACGTATGTCACGTGTCATAGTGTTACTTGTATGGGTCTTTAGGGTAATCGGATCCAATTTATACAAGTTATAGGGGTCTAGGAGGTCTTTTCATCACTTTGCACACTTTCTACTTCAATTCGATTGAACGAAAAGTTGAAAACTGTAGGTGCGGATTCTGGGGAATAGGGTTGTCCCCGAGGCTCGTACCCAACTTATTAGATCTAAGACATGCCATAGAAAGAAGGGTGAAGCCTTACATACCTCTTTCCGCTCCTTTAGCTATTCCAAATTCACGTCACAATTTCGTCAAAATCTGCGAATTGGTCATTTTTACCAAAACTTCCATTAGTATACTTAGAGTCAAAACCTTAAGGAAACATTTTGCTACGGAAATTTCGGCAGCATTTCCTCTGTAAATATACCATCCTCGACATTCAATTTAGTCAAATTCTCATCAAACACAATCCGGGAATTCAAACCCGGCCAAACTATCAACATAATTCAACAATCGCACTAACAAGTCACATATTTCCTTCAATATACATAATCTCCCAATTATCAATACTTCACAAAAGTTATCAACCCTTTATTTGCGATATAACATCTACAACACAACGACTAAGATATTAATTACAACTCGCTCATTATTCTTTCACAACTCACCAATATACACGACTATACATTAAGTATACACGACCACATACACACCACACACTACACGGCCATACCATGCACACACAACTACATTCTATCCAATTTCATTCAACTTCCATTTTCCACATATCATTTACAACCATAACAACAATTACCATATTAAGTAAAATTAATTCACCACAACTTTCCATAGCCTACACCATTCGACCAACACACCCCATATACATATTTTCATGAATTTCCATATTTTCTATACTTTACAACAATAACCAACACACAACATATCACAACACAACACACAACACACAACACACACACACGGCTATACATATAATATACACCACACGGCCACCACCTCTATATTCATGTTCTTCATGAATTCCATTCATTTTCATACACTACAACATGGACAAGCCTCCATAACATAAAAAAGATTAAACCTTACCTTTTTCCTCAATTCTCCACTTGACTAGAATCCACAACTTGTATGAATATGTGTTTTTCTTGCTTCAATAACCACTCCACTTTGTTAGGGACCCTTTACTTGGTAGGAAATAATTTTTGGAGGGATTTTGTAAATTTTTCTTGGCAATTTTTGCTATGGCCGAATGGCCCTTGAGGTTTTCTCCTCTCTTCTTTGTTCCTCAATCTCTTGAAAATTCTAGAAGGTTATGTAAGTATGTAGAAGACTTAGTCTTCTTTTTAATTACATGGATTTAGTTCAACATGGGCCTAGCCCATGTCCATGGCCGGTTGGGCCTCCAATTTCTTTCAAACATTTCAAGCCCAATTACATTGGCTAATTCTTGTAATTCATGGAAGGGATTTTTTTTCCAATTTCCAATTTTTACCCTTCGTCGTTCTCCATATTTCCACTTCTAGACTTTTCATAAGCAACTCATATGCCAAACAAAATAAAATATTGCCTTGCTTGTTGTTTTCCCGCGATTGTCTTGAATTATCCGATTGCATAAAATGCGGGATATAACACGATGATAGTAATGATGAGCCTAACTTATAGATTATAAATTTTATTATATGACATTATTACGAAGTTCATGCTACGAATACGATGCGATTCTCATAGATTGTCTTTAAAACCAAATGTATACTCTATGAAAAGTGATGATAAGTTTATGAGATATATATGATGATATTGATGACTATGTTGATAGTGATGATGATAATGATGACGATGATAATAGTGATGAAGCTAAAGATATTTATGGGCTTCTATTTATATATCTATGTATCTATGTATGACTATTACAGGACCCCGAGCTTATAAGGCCGAGTAGAATATTTATATAATTATGTAACGCGTGCGCACCACTGCAGTTGGGTAGATATAACCCTGAAGCCTTGGTTGGCCAGGCATGTATAACCCTGAAGCCTTGGTTGGCTAGGTATGTATAACCCTGAAGCCTTGGTAGGGCCAGGTATGTATAACCCTGAAGCCTTGGTTGGGCCAAGTATGTGTAACCCTGAAGCCTTGGTTAGCCAGGTATGTATATAATATGAATATGTATATGATATATGAATATGCATACAATATGGATATGTACATGATATAGATAGGTATATGATATATGTGGGATAAGCCCGGAAAGTATGTATGTAATATTGTCCAGCCACTACGTAGCCGAATGCGGATAACGTTAACGTGTATGAGCAGATATGGTATTATGATACATGTATGATACGATGATGTATGCGCTATGAAGATACATGTACTGTGATTATATATATGATATAGTCATGAAAGGTACCCTCCCTTAAAAGTTACGCAGGTTATGTCTACATCTTATGCCCTATGATTTCTCTAATATGTTTATTTCATTCATGCCTTACATACTCAGTACAATATTCATACTGACGTCCATTTTCTTTGGACACTGTGTTCATGCCCACAGGTAAGCAGGGAGGAGACGCAGATTTGTAGAAGTCGATAAGCAGATTGTTGAAAGCACTCCATTATTCCGGAGGTGCCATTGAGTTGCTATTTGATATACATGTATGTTTTGGGCACGGCGGGGTCCTGTCCGGTCCATATGTCTAGTACTCTAGTAGAGGCTCGTAGATACGTATGTGTAGGTAGTATGGTCTCACGATTTTGATAAGCGTATATATGTATGTATGTGTGTGTGTATTATTTGATAGCCGAAGGGCTTACGTATATGAAGGTAATTATGTCTCCAAATGAAAAATTATTTTTCCTATGATTTGAGTATAAATTTGATAAATGAACGCTAAATGAGTATGATGAGTAGGATAACGAGCGGTGCTCGGTGGTTAGCCCCGAGTACCCGTCGCGGCCCCTAGTCGGGTCCTGACAAAAGTGGTATCAGAGCAGTTCGGTCCTAGGAAGTGTCTATGTGCCGTGTTTAGTAGAGTCTTGTTTATGGTGTGTTACGTGCCACATCTATAAACAGGAGGCTATAGGGCATTTAGGATGGTTACTCTTCTTTCATCCCTAAGATCGTGCGATAGAGCTAAGCCATAGGAAATGAGATTCCTTATACTAACCCCTGATTGCAGCAGAAGAATAGTAATGATAAAAGAAAGTGATTGATGACATTGAAAGCTATGGAGGTAAGCCCCTTCGTTGAGGCTACGTTGTCGAAATATGTGATTATATGATGATGAATTGATTGTCGTGGAGGTAAGTCAGTGTTCATATGACAGAGAAATTGATTAAATGTGCCTCTTGATGATACGTTCAGCTATAAGTTGAGAACTAAGCAAATTGAATGAATCACAACAAAGGTAAGCGATGGTACGAAATATATGTGTCGAATAAAGTAAGAATATAGAGATATGATTGAAATGTAAACCTGAAGGATGAAAGAGAAAGTAAATAGGAAGAGGTAACAGGGCAGATCGCTACAGGATCAGGTACATCTCGAAGTGCGATATATGAGGTAAAGATATGTCGTATATATATATATATATATATATATATATATATATATATATATATATATATATATATATATTGGCCCTGTGAGGCATTGTTGGTATTTGATGTGTGCGGGTTTTGGGATAGTAAGAAATATAGAGGAAACTCTGCCGAAGTTTTCCTAGAATCCAAAGGAGATAAGATATAAGCTTGTAATATGTCCTAACAAGAAAAGATGATGTGCAAAAGAGTAATGGAAAGACGAGATTAAGTTAAGAGTATAGTTACCAATTATGAGAGATAAGTTAAATACTATTGAATTGATAGTAACAATAGTTATAAGATCGACATTGATACGGTAAAGGGAAATGCTTGGTAGCACTAAAATATGACATAGAAGAGGAAGGGTAACTCCAATAGAGTGTGATACTGAAGTATTGATTGGAGGGATAAGCATGAGAAAGATATGATAAGTTTATTTGTAAGATAAAGTAACAGCATCACGGAGACAGAGATATGAATATGAAGGGCTATAATGAATGTGAATACATTGGTGAAGTGACTTATGTGGTAAGTGAAATAGGGATAATCAGAAAGAGTAACAGGTTAGGTATGCTCACTTCGCAAGGTTTAATCTATTTTATGAGCAAGATTTGTGAATGAGACCAAGAAGTGTCACCCTTTAGAATTGATTATGATCAAGTTATAATGAGAACGTAATAAGAATTGCAATACAAGTGTAGCGAGGAAACGCCTAAAGATGTGACATGTTCTATATGAATAGAGAGTGTATGCAAGTGTGAAACCAACAAGCGAGCCATGGGGCAGTAGATGAGGAAGCTTATGAGATCTTGTTAGAAAAATCTAGCATAGAGGTTCTTCAATGACAAGAAATGATAGCAAGCAAAAAGAGGGCAAGTGACATTATATGGATGGTATGGATAACTAGACCTACTACTATTGTGAGCATCCCTATGGGACAAAAGTTGTTAATTTGAGCGGATTTAGATATTGACTCATAACTACTAGATGAGCTAAGTAAAATACATCCTTGTTCAGATTGGTATACAGGTTGTATTGCTTGATTACAAAATTGCAAGATGAGTATGTAGAGGCCTCCCACATGAATTATCGTAATTATAAATTATGGGAAACAACATAAATGAGATATAGTGTAGTCAGGGATATATGAATTAAAGATTGGAAGGTGAGGCAATGGATTTGAGAATGGTACAAGTAAAACCCTTAAAGGGGGGAAGCGAGTAAAAAGAATATAAGTGTAGAGATTGGAATGATGGACCCTAAGATGTGACAGATATAGACTCTAAAACAAAGAGTGAGAGTTGTGCAGAAATAAGTCTAATGACTGGTAAATAAACGAATATGAATTGAGCAGACATCTGAGGCTGTACTGGAAATCATCCGCGAAGACCTTGAACCACATGACATTGAGAGAAAATGACTCAAGGGGTATTGTAAAGGATGGCGATGTGATACTAGAATGGAGACAAAGGCACTAACGATAGAGTCGTTGTTAATGATATTGCTATTTATACGTGACAATGAAGGAAGAGACTTAAAGTTTCTATAGTAGAACATAAGATATGATAATCAAGGGAAAAATAAATGAAGAAAGAGAGTATGACGAGATAAGTTACTACGGATAGACAAAAGAGTTTTAGTATATGTAATCACCGAGTCTAGCCATGGTCGGGCACGCGAAACACCGAACCTTCGTGGTCGGGCATGCTATGTAAATGATATGCATATGAATATGACTATGGATACGACAGGTAAATGAGTACGATTACGAATACGGATACGGATGTGGATACTTGTATATGTATAGAAATGTATGTACATGAATCACGCAAGAACGATTGTGTAACTTGCAAGTATTTATGTGTCGCCAATAAGACCAAGTGGGTACTTAAAACAGGAGTAAGAGGTAAGAAAGAATAGTGTGATCATGATACTCCGGGTCAGTTGAAGGAAAACATATGGCAAAATTTTCGTAGAATCCCGGATAACTTAACATTCGAGGACGAATGTTCCCAAGGGGGGAAGAATGTTACACCTCGGAAAATTTTCCGTTCATGCACAGCGAATAGACTGACGAGGGGTGCCACGTATACGATGTTTTGATAAGTAAGAAATAACATTTGATGGTTCTAAATGAGATTTCAAAGACATTTGAAGTAAGAAAAGAAATTTTGCCAGGAAGAGGCACGACATACGAGATGTATCGGAAAAAGATTTATGAGTAATGAGTTAATGACGATTCAATGAGGCTTGGGAGAAGAGTTATAACGTCCTGTAGATTGTTAATGAGGTCCCAAACAAGTGTCAAGAAGGTTCTATAAGGATTGGAGATCAAACGAGTCGACGAAAATAATTTTCCGAAAACTGTGGATTGTACGGTCCATTATACGGACCGTACAAAAGATACAGACCGTAGGTATGACCGTATATATAGCCAAGATGGGAAGTGTTCACTGGAACCATTATACGGTCACACATACGGACCGTATAAATTGTACGGAACATATGTGTGTCCGCATAAATGGGTCGGGACAGAATTGTGTGTATTTAATAAGGGACCAAGTTCATTTCATTTCATTTCCCTTCACACCCCTTCTCTCTAAAACATCTCTCTACAGTTCACCAACAAGAATTCAAGGGGTATTTGTTACCAATTACATCAAACCAAGTGAATCAAATGTAAGAAACTCATTAGAGTTAATCTAAGACAAGGAATCCAACTGAAGATGAAACTAGGGTTTTGCCCAAGTGAAGGAATCCAAGGAATCTAAGGAAACTTTTATGGTATTTACATGTTGATTAAGGTATTTGAAAGTTGAAAGACTTGGATTGTAAAAGGATATAGGAAATGGGTCATGAAAGGGTGAATAGTGTCATTTTGAGTGATAACTTGAATTGAGTTATGATTATTGATGTGTTGTGATATAGTTATGTTATAAATGATATTAAGGACATGGGACAAGCATTATATGTGAGAAAACGTACTAGTATACTATGACCATGATTATGGGTGAATTGGAGTAAAATTATGAATTGCGGATAAAATAAATGGATGACAATTGTTGTCTGTGATATTGTGAATATTATTATTGATATTTGGGAGTTGATATATGATATGGAGCAAGTCGTATAAACAAAGGAAATGCTGCCCAATTTTCTCTAGCTTTAGTAAGCACGTTCATATAATCGATTAGCTAATGTGAATGTGAATTCTCTTGAAGGTAGAGACGTGAGCATTGCAGGAGAACAATCAAGCGATGGAAATTGTTAAACGAAAGAAGTATGTAAGGCTAGTCCTTTCTTCCTAAGGCATGAATCATATGTTATGAATCCTCCTATCTCTCTATGATTTTCCTACATATTGGGAACTATGAATCTACGAGTATAAAGAACTTCATATGAGACAAAGAAAAGAGATACGTTATGAATACGACGATACCGATGATCAATCTAAGTATAGAATTCATAAAGCTCATGATATGATATTCCTACGAAGCTAATGATCCTTATATGATTCCTATGATAGTATTTCCATTACCTCTCCAAGACTTTCCTACCTTCCGGAAAACTAAGAGCCTATGTTTATGAATAGCCATATGGGATAAGATACGAGGTATGTTACGAATACGATAATGATGATGATGAGTCTAAGTCGAAATATTCTAAGGCCTATAATATTATGGTTCTACAAGGCTAATGATCCATATTACGATCCGTTGATGTTGTTCATTGACTACACTCACCTTATATGCTAATTCCTTTAAGGTGAGGCATAATGCTTATGAATGCTCCATAATGGAATCGGGGGCTCTCGACCTCATGTCACCCCGACATTGTTATATATTGACTATAAGCTCTAATACTTGTCCTATGACCAATGTTCCGAAAAGTTACAAGTCTATGTTCATAAGGGCTTCCATATGAGATTAAGGAAAGAGATGTGCCATAGATACGATGATAGTAATGATGAGCCTAAGTTAGAGATTATAAAATTTATTATGCGACATTATTACGAAGTTCATGCTACGAATACCATGCGATTCTCGTAGATTATCTTTAAATCCAAATTTATACTTTATGAAAGGTGCTGATAAGTTTATGAGATATATGTGATGATATTGATGACTATGTTGATAGTGATGATGATAATGATGACGATGGTAATAGTGATGACGCTAAAGATATTCATGGGCCTCTATGTATATATCTATGTGTCTATGTATGACTATTATGGGACCCCGAGCTTATACGGTCGGGTAGAATATTTATATATTAATGTAACGCGCGCGCACCACTACAGTTGGGTAGATATAAACCTGAAGCCTTGGGTTGCCAGGTATGTATAACCCTGAAGACTTGGTTGGCTAGGTATGTATAACCCTGAAGCCTTGGTAGGGCCAGGTATGTATAACCCTGAAGCCTTGGTAAGGTGAGGTATGTGTAACCCTGAAACCTTGGTTGGCCAGGTATGTATATGATATGAATATGTATATGATAATTGAATATGTATACGATATGGATATGTACATGATATAGATAGGTATATGATATATTTAGCATAAGCCCGGAAAGTATGTATGTGATATTGTCGAGCCACTACGTGGCCGAATACGGATAACGTTAACGTGTATGAGCAGATATGGTATTATGATACATGTATGATACGATGATGTATGTGCTATGACGATACATGTACTGTGATTATATATATGATATAGGCATGAAAGGTACCCTCCCTTAAAAGTTACGCAGGTTATGTCTACATCTTATGCCCTATGATTTCTCTAATATGTTTATTTCATTCATGCCTTACATACTCAGTACAATATTCGTACTGACGTCCGTTTTCTTTGGACGTTGTGTTCATGCCCACAGGTAAGCAGGGAGGAGACCCAGATTTGTAAAAGTCGATAAGCAGAGTGTTGAAAGCACTCCATTGTCCCGGAGGTGCCATTGAGTTACTATTTGATGTACATGTATGTTTTGGGCACTGCGGGGTCCGGTCCCGTCCATATGTCTAGTACTCTAGTAGAGGCTCGTATATATGTATGTGTGGGTAGTATGTTCTCACGATTTTGATAAGTGTATATATGTATGTATGTGTGTATTATTTGATAGCCGAAGGGCTTACCTATATGAAGGTAATTATGTCTCCAAATGAAAAATGATTTTTCCTATGATTTGAGTATAAATTTGATAAATGAACATGAAATGAGTATGATGAGTAGCAGAACGAGCGGTGCTCGGTGGTTAGCCCCGGGTACCCGTCGCGGCCCCTAGTCGGGTCATGACATGTCATCCAGCTAAAGCATACATACGGGGCTGAGTGGCACCTGAAGTAGATGCTCCCCCTCTGCCTCTACCTCGACCTGCTGGAATCTGGGAAGTCTGCCCTATCGGGCGCTCTGAAAAAGAACCAGCCGCTGATCCTGTGGGCTGAATCCCAACTCTACCACTAATCGACGGGCAATCTCGCATCTTGTGCCCAACCTGGCCACAGGCATAGCAAGCATATGAACCTTGGCGACACTGTCCGGAATATAGTCTACCGCACTGGCTGCACCGCGGTACTGGGGGTCTTCTCTGACCATAATCTCCTCTAAACTGAGAATCTGATGCCCTCGAACTCTGACCCTGTCCTGAACGAAAGGAGCGATCAAATCTCCTACCTGCAAACCGTGGAGGCGCACTAGATTCCGATTGGCCCGAATGTCTAGAATATGCCTACATTGATCCCCCTCTATAATCACTTCCGGCCCCCATAGATCTGGCCCTCTTACTTTTCCTTCTATCAATGTCACGATCACCCCTTTGCGGATGTTGTTGTCCCTCTAAATTTTGGGCATGGGCTTGAATTCAGGAAATATCCAACCCATCTTGCAACGAAGCCATCAAACAATCCTTAACTAAATATGGCCCTAAGCCACTCACAAACCTGTGCACCCTATCTCCCATGTTGGCCACCATAGTCGGGGCATATCTAGCCAAATAATTAAACTGAAGGCTATACTCTGGGGCACTTATATTTCCTTGTTTTAGATTTAAGAACCTATCCGCTCTAGCTTGGCGGACCTCGGGTGGCAAATAGTGGTGGATGAAGGCACCTACAAATTCTTGCCAAACGGGAGGAGGCACATTCTCTCTTCTTTATGATAGCCAACTATTGTACCATAATACCACCACATCTCGGAGTCTATAAGATGCCAACTCCACGGATTTAGCTTCGGAGGCATGAATGATCTTCAATGTTCTCAACATTTCATCAATAAAACTTTGCGGGTCTTCATTCAGCTTTGACCCGAAAAATTCCGGAGGATTCAAACTCATGAAATCGCGGGCTCTGGTACTAGCTGCCCGATCACTTGGACCCGCATTCTGCCGCTGTGCCTGGGCGACAACTAACTGCGTAAATAGATGAATAGCCTCGGTCACTTGTTGACCCGAAGCAACCGGTGGAGGAACTGGAGGCATAGGAGTTGGAGCTGAAGTCCCCTCTTGTTCTTCTAAATTGGGCGGAGTGGAGGAAGTATTAGATGGGGCCTCATTATGTGATTCGCCCTCTTCTACATTCATTGGCGGCTCTCTTTCCCCACGCCTTTTCATCGTATTCTTTCCCTTCTGGGCAGCTGTAGCTTTTCCCTTTGGCGGCGGTTCCGAAATCATAGCACACTATTAAGGAGGAGATAATCTTTTAACATAGCTCTATCGCACGATGTCTTAGGATGAAAGATGGTCATTTTTCCTAAATGCCCTGTAGCCTCTTGTTTATTACTGTGGCGCGCAACACACCATAAACAAGACTCTACTAAACACGGTTCGTAGACACTTCCTAGGACTGAAGTGCTCTGATACCACTTTTGTCACGACCCGACTAGGGGCCATGACGGGTACCCGGGGCTAACCACCGAGCTCCTCTCATTCTATTACTTATCATACTCATTGAGCGTACATTCATCAATATAATACTAATATCATAGGAAAATCATTTTTCATTTGGGAGCATAAATACATTAATATACATAAGCCCTTTGGCTATCAATATAATAATATAAATACCATAGTAACATCGTGAGACCATACTACCCACACATGCGTATCTACGAGCCTCTACTAGAGTACTAGACATGTGGTTGGGACAAGACCCCATCATGCCCAAATACGTATATGTACACAAAAGAATAAACCAAATAGCACCTCCGGAATAATGGAGTGCTCCTGTAAATCTAGTGACAGCTCCTATAGATCTGTACCGTCTCCCTGTCTACCTGTGGCCATGAACACAACGTCTAAAGAAAACAGACGTCAATATGAATATTTTACTGAGTACGTAAGGCATAAACAATAATGATATATCAATGAAATACGGAGACATCGAGTGAAGAGCAATCTGTAATTGACTGTCACTTAAAACTGAAATAATGCATGCTAACTTACTTTGTAATCATCATCATATCATGTATGCATATATGTATAAGCTACCCGTCCATATAGGTACGGTGTGATAAGCATTAGCCTGCGTCCAGGCCTCCCGAGTCTGGGGTATCATCTCATGCCGCCCACTAGTGGTGTCTGCCTATGCCATCTAGACATGGTGTATACGCTGCCCGCTATAGCGGTGTCTGCCCGGCCATATAGGCGCGGTGTAATATCATCATCACATACTTATCATGAATCGTGCATAAAACTCAAGACAGACTATACATCTATTGGGGTGACGTAGGGTCGTGAACGCCCGATTTCATTATGGAGTATTCACAAGCATTCTGCCTCACCTTGAAGGAATTAGCATATAAGGTGAGTATATACGATGAACAACATCAATAGATCATAATAAGAATCATTATCTTGTAGAACCTAATATCATGGCCTTAGACACTTTAGACTTAGACTCATCATCATCATTATCATACTTGTAACATATCTCTTATCTTATCTCTTGTGAAGCTCTTTACTAGGATTGACTCATAATTTTCGGAATGTAGGAAATTCATGAAGAAATAGGGAATTTCGTGTCATAAGAATCATGCCTTAGAAAGAAGGGACTAGCCTTACATACCTTTTCGTTTAGCTACTCTATCGCTTGAACGTTCCTCTCCAATATTCAGGTTTCTACCTTCAAGAGAGTTTATACTCGTATTAGATAATCGATAACATAAGCGCGTTTGAACTAAGCTAGAGAAATTTTAGCAGCATCTCCTTTATTTATACTACTTTCTACATATTATATATCAACTCCCAAACGTCAATAATATCATTCATAATCTCATCATCAATATTTTTTATCAAATTCATAATTATCCAATCCCCACAATTTCCTGTCAAGGTCATCCATAATCATAATCAAAATACAACGTTACATTCATTCTCATCTAATGTTTCCCTCATACTCTTAACATCATTCATAACGTAGTTACAATCACAACATATCAACATTCATGATTCATTCCAAACTACTACTCAAAATTTACACTATTCTCACTTTCATGACCCATTTCCTATACCCTTCCACAATCCAAGTGTTTCAACTTTTCAACACCTTAAATAACATGTAAATACCATAAAAATTACCTTTGATAGTGTGGGAATGAGATTTAAGTGGAAATACATCACTTGAGCAAAACCCTAGTTCCACTTCCCATGAAATTTCTTGACTTGGATGAACTTTGATGTGTTTCTCACACTTAGTTTTGTTGATTTGATGAAGTTGATCATCAATTTCTCGTGAGTTCTTGTATATGGAGTGTGTGGAAGGTTCTAGAGAATTCTTGAGTTGTGGAGAATGAAAATGAAATGAAATAAATGAACTTGGGGTGCTCTTTTTATAAATTAAAAATCTGTCCCGACGTCATTATACGGACATTTATATGGTCCGTATAAATTTATACAGTCCGTATAAGTGACCGTGAAATTGCTTCAACAAGCATCCCTTTCTGTGTCAATTTGATGGCACATTATACGGTCCGTATAAGTGACCGTGAAATCACCTTGTCAACTTCTCGCTTCTGTGTTCATTATACAGCACATTATACGGTCCATATAATTTATACGGTCCGTATAAGTGACCGTATAATCCCATCAGTGAGGGACTTCATTGTGACGATTCTGCGGTCCATTATACGGACCGTATAACATTATACGAACCGTATAATCGACCGTATAACTCATCATTTCCCTGATCTTGTTCGCGTCACTTGGTTTGATCTCAAATCCTCATGGGACCTTCTTGATACTTCTTTAATACCTCGTTAACAATCTTCAGAACATTATAACTCTTCTCCAAAACATCATCAATCCATCATTAATTCGATACTCAAAAATTCTGCCCAATACAGAACATATATCTTGTTTTCCTTAACAACTCTCATCTCCTACCTAAAATGTCTTCGAAATCTTATTTAAAATCATCAGATGGTATTTCTTTCTTATCGAAACATCGTATACATCGTGCCCTTCATTAGTCTACTCACTGTATGTTAACGAAAAAATTTTGGGGTGTAACACAGCATCTCCCCTGTTTATATGCCTAGCCCAAAATTATAATTCAGCAGCCAATAACAATAACAACAATACCCAACATCAACCACAATATTATTAACACCAATAGGCTCCATCAAACATCCCACACGATGTTTTCCAAATTTCTCAACTAACCAAAACCATACGTCACACTACCATAATCAAATAATTACATTCTATTTAATCTCAAATTAGTCCAAAATCTCCTTTCAAATTCACCTCATGGCCATCAACTTCAATTTAACACTTTCTGATTTTTCTCCTGTGATTTTTTCCTCTCTAAGACTTGCTAAACCTTTACATCATCTCAATCATGTAAATAATAGGAAGAACATACCTTATAGTAGAAGAACTTCACTCTATTCACCCCTTTCCAAAATCAAGTTCATCACCACCTTGAAGTGAAACTAGAACAATTATCTTCCATGGATTTTATTTGAGGTTTAGATGTTGGTGTTCTCTCTTAATAATTTGCAAAGGTCATGGAAGATTATGGAAGGTTATGAAGGATTATGGAGGATTATGGAATGTTATGGAAGATGATGGAAAGTGATGGAAAATTGTAGGACTCTCGAGAAGTGTGGGGGATGAGAAAATGATCAAAAATGATGAAAGTTAATGGGTTAGAGGGGTATTTATAGGTGTGTGTTGGTCGCATACTGTAGCACCCGGTTACTGTAGCAACATTTTCCTGCTCCGTCCGCCTAACTTGTAACGTCCATAATTCTCTACTCCGATGTTGCATTGATGAGAGTTTTATTGCGTTGGAAACTAGACTTGACAAACTTTATTTAGGCTTTTAAAACAGCTTAAAACTCCTAATATACTAGGAGATATACCCTTCCAAAGTTAACCAAAAATCTGCCAACGTTTTTTTCCAAATTTTTTTCCAAATTTATTTTCTTTGATTTGCTTGGTCCCAGAACCTTTAGGCACCTCCTTAACACTTGTTAAGAGTATTCATTAGCCTTATAAGGGTTCCATGACGGGTTCCATGACCTCTCCGAGCTTACTTTAGTTTACCTACAACGCAAACAACATGGGGGTTTTTCGAGGTGTAATATAAATAATACAAATAAATCAGCTGAATAGATACTGTATCACTAGCACAACTTTTAAAGTTGTGCCAACAATCAACAAAGTTGTGCTACGGAATGTAGAGCCTAAGCATCTAATCAAAAGAGTACTCACACAATTTGTTGTTAAAAGGTCTCTATTTAAACTAACAATGTTGTTAACAAATTGCAAAGTTGATTTCTATGCTTAATTATATGCTTGAAACTATCAAATAAAGTTTTTATTATTCGTTATGATCTTTTCAACTGATGGTACAAAGATGGTTGTTAAGTTGAGGAATGTTATCTGCCATTTATGAAATTGTTCTGACACACTCCAATTTATAACATCAAATTGAGCAAGTACAAAATTCTTTTTCTTCCTTGAGCATTGAGTTAACAAATTCAACAATATTTGAAGCCATTACTATTGCGGTTGTTCGAACAACTGTTGCAATAGTTGTCGGGGGCCTGTTGTATCGAATTTGAACCCGTAAGATTTTCTTTTTAATAAAATAATAGGTGCTAAAAGTTCAATCTAGAACACAACGTCTTCTTTTTATAATCACTCTTTTACTAAAATTAGTGAAATCCCGCAACAAGTACATAATTGGAGAGTTCTGAATATTCAAAATCACAACAATTGGGAACACTTTAAACTGAATACCGCAACTACAATCGCTGTAAATTTGTGGTAAAATTAAAAATCTCAACTAGCAATAGTAAAATAAGTATTGGGAGATTAAAAATATTGTCTGACAATAGAAAAATCGTAACCTACAATAGCGTAACCAAATAGTTTGAAATAAAAAAAGAAAAATAAAATTTACCTAATATTGCGATAATATGACAAAATTAGTGGAACTGATTGAAAATTAAAATCTATCAAGTGAAACATCGAAGCCAAAATCACAGGAAAGTGTCACGACCCAGCCCCGTGGGCCGCGACTGGCACCCTACATGGGTACCCAGACCGAATCACACATTCATTTTCAACTCCAAACTTATTTCATAATTTTTCGAAATCATATCGAACATAATTGATATCAAATATGTCTTAAGCGGTCGTGCCAAATCAAAATATCATATCAAATACAAACTGAGCGGCGGAATGGACATCGCCGGTCAAAAGTGCAAATATAAGCATAAGGGCCATTTGGGGCCAGCATAACAAACAGACCGCCTTAAGACCAGAAAACGGAATCAGACAAACACACATAGGACCCTCGCCCCACATATATGACTACAGGCCCCTACGAACTCAAAACAAAAACATATGGCGAGACAGGGCCCCGCCGTACCCAAATAGTCAAATATACCGAATATATACAAAGCAAAAGAGTCTGTACCAAAAGTGGACTCCGGATCAAATAGGAATACTCCGGAATAGCAAGAAGTGAAGCCTACTGCGGAGGATCACCGATATCTGCACCTGCGGGCATAAAACGCAGCCCCCGAAGAAAGGGGGTCAGTACGAAATATGTACTGAGTATGTAAAGCACGGAGTACAGAATTATGGATCAAAACCGAAAGCAAATCAAATGTCAAAGTGGGGTACAAACTGGTATGTCAAAATCTGTATCGAAATCATATACATGTATTTTATGCAAACAAAATCATGCAAACGCTTAAGAACGTGGTCGCCACTCCGACGCTGGCGCCACACACAGCATAACACCGGAAGGTTTCAAATCTCCGTACATCCCCGAACATAATCATAATCATCGGTGAGCGTATCGCATCCCGAGCCATATCACAGCATAACTCCAAACGGAACCCGGCCCTATGGCGAAGCCTTGGGAACCGTAACGCAGCATACGGCCGAATTTGTCATTAGGCGCACGAATCAAAACCGGCCCGGGAACCGGCGAACGAATTCATAATAAGGCACGAGCGGAGTCGTGAGCAAACAAATGCAAATCGTATTTCAAAATAGTGTTTCAAAACAAGGTAAACTCATAAGTCATATTAGAATACAAAATAGTCGAATACTTAGCTGACATAAAGTTTCATTTTTTTGCAAACGTTTCCAAAATGGTCCATATAGTTCAAAACATAGATTGGCGCATCGAATTGTCCAAACATACCACGTAGGAGGATGTCCCAAAGATCAGAAGTGGTACTTTCAACTTTATTCTCAAAGATGGCCCGAAGGGCAAATCGGGCATTTTGGGGTAGCGGACCCACCTCGAGTCGAAGTGAGGTGACCAACATATTTTTACGAGCAGTTATATGCCAAGGGTCATACATAATCATTTCTAGGTTACCCGACCACATTTCGATAGGTTTTGGACGAATAGTGGCATTCTAGCCAAAATGGAGCCTTTAGGCTTCAATTGAATTGAATGAATAGTAACGTTTCTGTGGATCGGGTTTCGAGGAGCAGAAATGCTCCGGAAGGTCTCATATCCGACTGACACACTAAGATATGCCAAATGAAGGAGCGGGAAGCTTTACATACCTCACAGACGTCGTAAGCCCTTCCAAAAGTCCCGTCCCGTTTCGTCAAAAATCTGCAAATGGTCAAAGTTACCAATTGAGATTCTTAGGCTCAAAATGCCTTTAACTCCATATTTGCCTACTGAAATTTCGGCAGCATTTCCCCTATAAATCTAACATCCCCGAGGCGTAGCTCGGCTCAAATTAACCAACCACAACAGCCCACACATCAACCAAACAATATAAACAACAATCACACCATTCTAGCTTTAAAGTTCTACTTTGTTATCTAAGTTGGCAACTTCCATTCAAACTTTCAAAACTCCAATTCTATATCCACATAATTATATTAATTTACCTATACAACATTAGTCAAACACATTCCAATTACAACCTAAGACATACACGAAATTGCACCAAAATCAATTAGTTTCCATATTTCTTCAAAATATCAAAATTTCACGACGAACATCCTAACTAACGTCGTTTCATTCCTAATTCATCAATATCATTATAAAGTCGTATCTAAAGTCTCTAGCACCCAAAATATACATTGATACGCATAAAGATACCAAGGATATACACTTTCCGATAGTATCCAAAATCATTTTTCAACGCCAATTTCGTTCACCAATCAATCATTTACGACATAAGGGTCACAACAACACATTATGCAAACTTAAACAAGATCAATTCAACCCATTTCTTTCTTCCATAACTCACGGTAATACACACTACACACACACACCCACGACTTCCTATTTGCATCAAAACTATGGGATTCCCATCTACTCCCAATCCTTAACATATTCATATCAATTATATATCAATCAAGGGGCAAAATTCTTACCTTTCTTTGAAAACCCGACTTGTCGAAAACGTCGTCCTCGTGCCAAACTAATTATACCCCGTTGAAGAGGGCCTTGAGTACTTCACAATTATGTAGAAACCAAGATTTTTGAATCACCACACAAGCTTGGAATTTTTCTCTTCTTTTCCCTTTGCACTTCGGCCGAACTCCTTTTTTTTGGTGAGTTCTTTGATTTTTGTTCTTGAATTGCTAAGACTTCATAGTATATATCCATTTGGGGTCATGTGCATAGCACATGACCCTTTTAAAAATGGGCTTGGCCGGCCCCTTCTCTTTCTTGGGCTTCAATTGAAATTTTTGTTCCTTTGGCCCAATTCTTGAAAAGTCCCGTTTTGCAATTCCCGAAACTAATTTCCGAAATTCCAAATTTATCCTCGGCCTTCCCCGAGGTTTTAGCATTAAAGATTTCACCACCAACATAGTCATATTCACAAAAATTAAATTAGGTCCTTCTAACACCCGAGTCATAATTATTTCTCGATTTCCAATCGTACGAAAACACGGGGCCTAACATTCTCCCCCTCTTAAGAACATTCGTCCCCGAATGTTAAATAAATCCGATGAAGACTCACAAGCACAACGGGAAAACCATTTTATATATAAATAGCACACATGGTCCATCCGTTCATTGGTACCACAAATACAGAAGTCTAGATTACAGGAGGCGTAGGGAATAAATGGGGGAATCTTTTCTTCATCTCATCCTCCGCCTCCCAAGTCATCTCTTCCCGATTGTTATTGCGCCACAGAACCTTGACCGAAGGCACCTCTTTAGTGCGCAATCTCCTCACCTGACGATCCAGAATAGATATTGGCTGCTCGTCATAAGATAGCTGCTCCGTCACCTGAAGATCATCTACTGGGAATACCCTGGAAGGGTCACCAATACATTTCCGCAGCATAGATACATGAAACACCGGGTGCACGGACTCCAAATCGGATGGCAAGTCTAGCTCGTAGGCGACTGCGCCTATCCTCCGAACAATCTGGTATGGCCCGATGTACCGCGGACTCAGCTTACCCTTCCTGCCAAATCTCATAACGCCCTTCATAGGCGACACCTTCAGGAATACCCAGTCACCAGTCTGGAACTCCAACGGTCGACGTCTCCTATCAGCATACGCTTTCTGTCGACTCTGAGCAGCTAACAATCGCTCCCGGATGAGCTTCACCTTATCCACAGCCTCCTGGATCACATCTGGCCCAATCAGCTTAGTCTCGCCCACGTCAAACCAGCCAATAGGATATCTGCATCTCCTGCCATAAAGGGCCTCATACGGGGCCATCTGGATGCTGGAGTGATAACTGTTATTGTAAGCAAACTCTATAAGCGGCAAATGATCATCCCAGCTGCCCCTGAAATCAATAACGCAAGCCCGTAACATATCCTCGAGCGTCTGGATAGTGCGCTCGGCCTGCCCGTCGGTCTGAGGATGGAAAGCTGTACTGAGGGTCACCTGGGTCCCTAATCCCTCCTGGAATGACCTCCAGAAATTAGCTGTAAACTGAGCACCTCGGTCAGTAATAATAGATACAGGGACCCCGTGAAGTCTGACTATCTCTCTGATATATAATCTGGCATAGTCCTCAGCCGAATATGTAGTCCGGACCGGAAGGAAATGGGCTGATTTCGTCAGCCTGTCCACAATAACCCAAATAGAGTCGTACCTGCGTAGAGTACGCGGCAACCCAACAATGAAGTCCATATTAATCATCTCCCATTTCCAGGCTGGAATCTCCATCTCCTGTAACAAGCCACCGGGCTTCTGGTGCTCGACCTTGACTTGCTGGAAGTTCGGGCACTGACTAACAAACTCGGCAATGTCTTTCTTCATGCCGTCCCACCAATACAAACACCTGAGGTCCCGATACATCTTAGTGGAACCAGGATGAACAGAATACCGGGCATAGTGTGCCTCGCCCATAATCTGCCGCCGTAAGCCCGCAACGTCCGGTACACAGAATCTGCCGTCGTACAATAATACTCCGTCAGGCGAGATTTCAAACTGAGTCGCTGATTTATTAAGGGCCACCTCCCTATACCGAATCAAAATAGGATCCTCAAACTGGCGCTGCTTTACCTCCTGAATAATAGATGACTCAGCAACTGGACGAACAGAAATCCCAGAATCTCCAGAATCCACCAAACGAACTCCGAGGCTGGCCAGCTGATGAATATCGCGAACCAAATCCCTCTTATCAGATGGAACATCAGCCAGACTGCCTACGGACTTGCGGCTAAGCGCATCAGCTACCACGTTGGCTTTCCCTGGGTGGTACAGAATATCAACGTCGTAGTCCTTTAGTAACTCAAGCCATATAAATAATGCCGCCAAATCTTCAAAGCATGAATCACCGCGGCCAACTCAAGATCATGAGTGGGATAGTTTTTCTCGTGCGGTCTGAGCTGCAGGGAAGCATAGGCTATGACTCGACCGTGCTGCATCAATACACATCCTATGCCAATACCAGAGGCGTCACAATAGACAACATACCCGTCAGATCCCTCTGGAAGAGCCAGAACTGGTGCTGTAATCAATCTCTCCTTCAGCATCTGAAAGCTGCGCTCGCAGGCATCCGACCACTGGAATTTTGCTGCTTTCTGGGTAAGCCTCGTCAGTGGTGCTGAAATAGAAGAGAAATCCTCCACGAACCTGCGGTAATACCCAGCCAATCCAAGAAAACTACGCACCTCTGTCGGTGTAATAGGCCTGGGCCAATTCTGCACAGCCTCAATCTTCTGCGTGTCGACCCGAATACCGTCTGCGTCGACAATATGGCCCAAGAATGCCACAGAAGTCAACCAGAACTCACACTTAGAGAATTTAGCATATAACTTCTGCTGATGGAGGATGCCAAGTACCGTCCTCAAATGATCTGAATGCTCCTCGGCTGATCGCGAGTAAATCAGGATATCATCAATAAACACAATAACAAACATATCCAGGAAAGGCCGAAATACCCGGTTCATCAGATCCATAAATACTGCTGGAGCATTAGACCGAAAGACATAACTCTGAACTCATAATGCCCGTACCGAGTCCTGAAAGCAGTCTTCGGGATATCTGACTCCCGTACTCGCACCTGATGGTAACCAGAACGCAGATCTATCTTTGAAAAATGTCTAGCACCCTGCAGCTGGTCAAACAAATCATCAATCCGGGGGAGGGGATATTTATTCTTAATAGTCACCTTATTCAGCTGCCGGTAGTCGATACACATCCGCAATGACCCATCTTTCTTCCTGACAAACAATACCGGCGCCCCCCAGGGTGATGTGCTGGGCCTGATAAAACCCTTATCCAGCAAATCTTTCAGCTGCTCCTTCAACTCCTTCAACTCAGCTGGTGCCATCCTGCACGGAGGAATAGATATAGGCTGCGTATCTGGCATCAACTCAATAGTAAAATCAATCTCCCGCTCAGGCGGAAGGCCAGGAAGCTCGTCAGGAAAAACATCTGGAAACTCACTGACGACCGGAACGGACTGAAGGGTAGGTACCTCCGCGGCAGTATCGTGCACACGAACCAAATGATAGATATAACCCTTCTGGATCATCTTCTTAGCCTTGAGGTATGAAATAAACTTACCCCTCGGCGATGCTGTAGATCCGAACCACTCTATGACTGGTTCCCCTGGAAACTGAAAACGGACTACCTTTTTCTGGCAGTCGACATTAGCATAACAGGAAGACAACCAGTCCATGCCCATAATGACGTCAAACTCCAGCATGTCTAACTCTATCAAATCAGCCTTAGTGCTACGATCATAAATGGTCACAGAACAATCCTTATAAATCTGTCTCGCTATAATAAAATCCCCAACTGGAGTAGCTACCTCAAATGGCTCTATAGGCTCAGACACTATCCTAATCTTACTAGCAACTAGCGGGAAAATATATGATAAAGTAGAGCCAGGGTCAATCAAAGCATATACAGATCTGGAGAAAACCAGCAATGTACCTGTGACAACATTTGGCGAAGCCTCCTGATCCTGGCGGCTGGCCAAAGCATATATGCGGTTCGAGGGACCGCTAGAACCTGCAACACCGCCGCGACCCCGTCCGCGCCCTGCCGGTGCTGGAATACTCCGCCCTCCCGGGCGTGTGACAGATGGAACAGAGGAAGAACCGGCGGCTGACCCTGTCTGCTGCGCCGCACTACCCGAACCGCTAGCCAAAGGGCAGTCTCTCATAAAGTGGCCCTGACCGCCACAAGAAAAACAAGCTCCCGTCGCTCGGTAACACTCCCCGGGATGAGACTTCCCGCAATGTGGACAACGGGGTCTAGGTGGTCTGGCCTGACTGGGACCCCTGGATACCTGCGATCCTGCCGCTCTGGAGCTATGACCGGCCCCAGACGGTCCCGTACTGTCGAATCTCCGGCTACCTGACTGAGTACCCCGGCCGGAAGGAGGAAAATATCTGTCAGACTGCTGCTGCTGCTGAGGCTGTCCGCCTCGAGAATCCCCTGAATAACCCACGGATCTAGCCCTCTTGGGCGGCCTCCTGTCTCGATCTCTGCCAGCAGGATCAGATCTGCGACGGTCCTCCATACCCATCGCATAGGCCTGAAGCCGGGAAATGTCCATGTCTGCCTGCAATGACACTGCCATACAACTATCAACCAAATACCGGTCCAATCCCATAACATATCTGTGCATCCGATCGGACATATCTGCTACCACGGCCGGTGCATATCGGGCCAGAGAATCAAACTCAAGGTTATACTCGCGAACACTCCGACCCCTCTGCTGTAGACGTAAGAATCGATCAGCCCGTGCCCGCCGTAACTCTGGTGGCAAAAAGTGGTGGGTGAATGCTGTCACAAACTGATCCCAAATGGCTGGAGGGGCACCCTCTCCCCTAGACAGCTCCCAAGTCTCGTACCAGTGGGTAGCCACATCTCGAAGCCTGTGCGACGCCAGCTCAACCGACTCGGTCTCAGAAGCCCTGACTAGGTCCAGTGAGCGTCGCATCCCCCGAATAAAGTAATGGGGGTCCTCGTCGGGCTTATACCCGAAGAACTCTGGAGGGCCACACAACAGAAACTCCCGAACTCGCAGGCTATCCCGCCTGTCATCGTCGTCATCATCCCTCCGCCCGCGTCTGCGAGCCTGCCCTGCTACCAACGTAGTCAGCAACTGTACAGCCTCCCTCAGGGTCCGATCCTCCGCCCCTGGCTGAGGAGCTGGAGTCTCAGGTGCGGGTACACGGACCTCTGGAGCTGCTGAAGGTCCTACTCCAGGCTGTACTGGTGGGGGTGTAGCAGACCCCTCAGACTGTGGCACGTCCTCAGGTAAATCATAGACACGAGCCCGGGTAGCTCGCTGTGCCTGGCTAGTCTCTCCAATCCTCGCCTTGCCCTTCTGGGCCGCCGTTGCCTTCTTCGGAGGCATCACTGCAAACACGAAGGCGAGTCAGATCAAAATCATCCTAATAGCTCAGCTCTATCGCACGATCTAAGATTACAAAGAAAGTAACATCCTAAATGCCCTGTAGCTTCCTGCTTATAGACGTGGTGCACAACACATCGATAAACAAGACTCTACGAGACACGGCCTGTAGACATTCCGAGGACAAACCTCGCTCTGATACCACTTTTGTCACGACCCAGCCCCGTGGGCCGCGACTGGCACCCTACATGGGTACCCAGACCGAATCACACATTCATTTTCAACTCCAAACTTATTTCATAGTTTTTCGAAATCATATCGAACATAATTGATATCAAATATGTCTTAAGCGGTCGTGCCAAATCAAAATATCATATCAAATACAAACTGAGCGGCGGAATGGACATCGCCGGTCAAAAGTGCAAATATAAGCATAAGGGCCATTTGGGGCCAGCATAACAAACAGACCGCCTTAAGACCAGAAAACGGAATCAGACAAACACACATAGGACCCTCGCCCCACATATATGACTACAGGCCCCTACAAACTCAAAACAAAAACATATGGCGAGACAGGGCCCCGCCGTACCCAAATAGTCAAATATACCGAATATATACAAAGCAAAAGAGTCTGTACCAAAAGTGGACTCCGGATCAAATAGGAGTACTCCGGAATAGCAAGAAGTGAAGCCTACTGCGGAGGATCACCGATATCTGCACCTGCGGGCATAAAACGCAGCCCCCGAAGAAAGGGGGTCAGTACGAAATATGTACTGAGTATGTAAAGCACGGAGTACAGAATTATCGATCAAAACCGAAAGCAAATCAAATGTCAAAGTGGGGTACAAACTGGTATGTCAAAATCTGTATCGAAATCATATACATGTATTTTATGCAAACAAAATCATGCAAACGCTTAAGAACGTGGTCGCCACTCCGACGCTGGCGCCACACACAGCATAACACCGGAAGGTTTCAAATCTCCGTACATCCCCGAACATAATCATAATCATCGGTGAGCGTATCGCATCCCGAGCCATATCACAGCATAACTCCAAACGGAACCCGGCCCTATGGCGAAGCCTTGGGAACCGTAACGCAGCATACGGCCGAATTTGTCATTAGGCGCACGAATCAAAACCGGCCCGGGAACCGGTGAACGAAGTCATAATAAGGCACGAGCGGAGTCGTGAGCAAACAAATGCAAATCGTATTTCAAAATAGTGTTTCAAAACAAGGTAAACTCATAAGTCATATTAGAATACAAAATAGTCGAATACTTAGCCGACATAAAGTTTCATTTTTTTGCAAACGTTTCCAAAATGGTCCATATAGTTCAAAACATAGATTGGCGCATCGAATTGTCCAAACATACCCCGTAGGAGGATGTCCCAAAGATCAGAAGTGGTACTTTCAACTTTATTCTCAAAGATGGCCCGAAGGGCAAATCGGGCATTTTGGGGTAGCGGACCCACCTCGAGTCGAAGTGAGGTGACGAACATATTTTTACGAGCAGTTATATGCCAAGGGTCATACATAATCATTTCTAGGTTACCCGACCACATTTCGATAGGTTTTTGACGAATAGTGGCATTCTAGCCAAAATGGAGCCTTTAGGCTTCAATTGAATTGAATGAATAGTAACGTTTCTGTGGATCGGGTTTCGAGGAGCAGAAATGCTCCGGAAGGTCTCATATCCGACTGACACACTAAGATATGCCAAATGAAGGAGCGGGAAGCTTTACATACCTCACAGACGTCGTAAGCCCTTCCAAAAGTCCCGTCCCGTTTCGTCAAAAATCTGCAAATGGTCAAAGTTACCAATTGAGATTCTTAGGCTCAAAATGCCTTTAACTCCATATTTGCCTACCGAAATTTCGGCAGCATTTCCCCTATAAATCTAACATCCCCGAGGCGTAGCTCGGCTCAAATTAACCAACCACAACAGCCCACACATCAACCAAACAATATAAACAACAATCACACCATTCTAGCTTTAAAGTTCTACTTTGTTATCTAAGTTGGCAACTTCCATTCAAACTTTCAAAACTCCAATTCTATATCCACATAATTATATTAATTTACCTATACAACATTAGTCAAACACATTCCAATTACAACCTAAGACATACACGAAATTGCACCAAAATCAATTAGTTTCCATAGTTCTTCAAAATATCAAAATTTCACGACGAACATTCTAACTAACGTCGTTTCATTCCGAATTCATCAATATCATTATAAAGTCGTATCTAAAGTCTCTAGCACCCAAAATATACATTGATACGCATAAAGATACCAAGGATATACACTTTCCGATAGTATCCAAAATCATTTTTCAACGCCAATTTCGTTCACCAATCAATCATTTACGACATAAGGGTCACAACAACACATTATGCCAACTTAAACAAGATCAATTCAACCCATTTCTTTCTTCCATAACTCACGGCTAGTACACACTACACACACACACCCAGGACTTCCTATTTGCATCAAAACTATGGGATTCCCATCTACTCCCAATCCTTAACATATTCATATCAATTATATATCAATCAAAGGGCAAACTTCTTACCTTTCTTTGAAAACCCGACTTGTCGAAAACGTCGTCCTCGTGCCAAACTAATTATACCCCGTTGAAGAGGGCCTTGAGTACTTCACAATTATGTAGAAACCAAGATTTTTGAATCACCACACAAGCTTGGAATTTTTCTCTTCTTTTCCCTTTGCACTTCGGCCGAACCCCTTTTTTTTGGTGAGTTCTTTGATTTTTGTTCTTGAATTGCTAAGACTTCATAGTATATATCCATTTGGGGTCATGTGCATAGCACATGACCCTTTTAAAAATGGGCTTGGCCGGCCCCTTCTCTTTCTTGGGCTTCAATTGAAATTTTTGTTCCTTTGGCCCAATTCTTGAAAAGTCCCGTTTTGCAATTCCCGAAACTAATTTCCGAAATTCCAAATTTATCCTCGGCCTTCCCCGAGGTTTTAGCATTAAAGATTTCACCACCAACATAGTCATATTCACAAAAATTAAATTAGGTCCTTCTAACACCCGAGTCATAATTATTTCTCGATTTCCAATCGTACGAAAACACGGGGCCTAACAGAAAGAAGGAGACAAAGGAGAAGAACAAGAGACGGACTTTTGATTTTTAAAGTTTCCCAACCTTTTCTAAATTCTAAATATTATAATTTGACTCCCATTTTACTTAATTAGTGTTTAAGTGAGTAAAACAAAAAATAAAAATAAAAGGGTACCCACTTATCCCGTTTTGTAATTGAAAACTTGAATGGCCTCTTCAAATGATCTTCCCTTGAAACTGACAAGCTGACCATTTTCACGAAAACATTAGGCAGTGACCGATTTTAGGGGAACATATATATAAATAATAAGAAACAAATTTATAAAATGTGATGAGATTTTTCAGTTTATAAACATATTAGGAGGTTTTTTTTAATAAAACATATACAAAATTTCGCTCAAGGATTGGAAAATTTGCTCAATGTTTCGCTTAAGACTGTGACGACCCAAATCACGGATCGTGCGGGCACCTACCCAATCTCACCTAGTAGGCGAACCCATCCCTTATTAAGTAAATATGAAGATAAACAATCCCAAATAATAGATAAGTAATGATGTTGAATACTACAACATGAACCCCTGAATCTTGTCTGAATAGTACAAGAGCAACTAAGTACATATGTGTCAGACCCGACTATGGGCCATGACGGGTACCCGGGGCTAACAACCGAGCACCACTTATTCTATTACTTATCATACTCATTAAGCGTACATTCATTAACTTTATACTCAATCATAGAAAAATCATTCTTCATTTGGAAACGTAATTACTTTTATATACATAAGCCTTTCGGCTATCCAAAATAATAGTATAGATACAATATTAACATCGTGAGACCATACTACCCACACATGCGTATCTACGAGCCTCTACTAGAGTACTAGATATATGGACGGGACAGGACCCCGTCGTGCCCAAAATACGTATATATATACAAAAAAGAATAAACCAAATAGCATCTCCGGAGTAATGGAGTGCTCCTGTAAATCTGCTGATAACTTCTACGAGTCTAGATCACCTCCCTGTCTACCTGTGGGCATGAACACAGCATCCGAAGAAAACGGACGTCGGTACGAACATTGTACTGAGTATGTAAGACATAAATGAAATGAACATGATAGAGAAATCATAAGTCATAAGGTAAATACATAACCTGCGTAACCTCTAAAGGTGGATACATTTCACGCATATATATATATATATATATATATATATATATATATATATATATATATATATATATAATCATAGAACATGTATCATCATAGCACATACATCGTCGTATCATATAAATCATCATCGTTAACCCGCGTCCGGGTATCCATCATATGCTGCCCATTAGTGGTGATCATGCCCGGCCCTCTAGGCTCAGTGTAAACATAGCAGCCCGCCTTCGCGGTGACATGCCCGGCCATTTAGGCGCAGTGGAATCGTATGCAGCCTGCCTTCGCGGTGACATGCCCGATCAACTAGGTACGGTGGAATCATATCGTCATGTAACCAATCATTGTTACACATCTCATAAGCATATCATAATCTTATCATAACTTAACATCATCATACATTCATCATTAATCCTACATTAGAACTTGGAGGAACCATGGCTATGTCGAGGTGACATAAGGTCGTGAACCCCCGACTACATTATGGAGTAATCATAATCGTCATGTCTCACCTTGGAGGAACTAGCATTTTAAGGTGAGTGTACACAAGGAAAGTCATCAATGAAATTATACTTAGGATCATTAGCTTCATGGACATCTTATATTACTCTAGGATTCCTCATACTTATATTCATCGTCATCATTATCATTCTTGTGACGTATCTCCTTTCTTTGTCATGTGTGTATGTAACTCTGTATAGTCATGGACTCATAATTTCCATTATATAGGAAGATCGTAGAAATTTAGGAAGATTCATGCCTTAGAAGGAACGGATTAGCCTTACATACCTTTTTGATTAGCTACTCTATCGCTTGAACGTTCCTCTCCAATATTCATGTTTCTATCTTCAAGAGAGTTCATACTCACATTAGATAATCAATAACATAAGCGTGTTTGAACTAAAGCTATAGAAAATTGAGCAACATCTCCTTTGTTTTTACTACTTTCTCCTTATCATTTATCAACTCCCAAACGTCAATAATAACATTCATAATATCATCATCAATGACTTTAGTAAAATTCATCATTATCCATGGAAAACATTTTTGTTGTTCGGTTAGACGGTCCATTATACAGTCCGTATAAAGTTCCACGGTCCATATAATGTGGTCGTGTAACTCACAGTTTTTTCGACGTTGTCCTCGTCATTTCGTTTGATCTCCAATCCTTATACAACCTTCTTAACACTTGTTTAATACTTCATTAATGATCTAAACATCCCTATAAATCGTCCTCAAGGCCTTACCAAACCATCCTTAACGCAATAATTTACGAAACCTTTCCTAAACCCCACTTATACTCCACTTGTCATTATCATTCCTTATTTCATCAATTCATATGGCTTCAAAGTCTTAACGTATGCATTCTAAAACCACTATATATTCGTCTTATAGTCTAAGAACTTCCTGTTACCCTTAAGCTCGCATTGGTTCATTCACTACACGACGACATGGAATTTCCAAGGTGTAACAACATGTCTAGAATATACAAGTCTGAAAATATCGAATCCAGTTCTTCCTTTATCAAAGATAAATGACACGATAAATGAGATAAGAATGTATCACAACCACAACACAGCAAATAAGCAACAAGCCCAATACCACACACATGGAAAAAAGCCAAATCAAAATAAAACGAGGCGACAAGCCCACAAGTAATCAACAATGCCAACCTAAGAATATCCATTCCTACTTCATACCTGAAGCCTTAACATGCTTTATCCGCCAATAACTAACTTCTACATATGCTTTGCTAACTGAAGTCTAATCGAAAGGTAAGCCGTAACCAACCTCAATGCCGAGCTGGTGCCACTAAACCATCAAATTTGAGCCTTGCCCTTTCGAAAAGCCTCCGAATACTCAAAGTCTAATCATTATCGGAATCTAAGTTAGAAACAAGGAATAACAGTACCCATGTTGCTATACATTCATTCAAATAAAAAAATGACTAAGGAAAAGAGGAAAATAAGGCCTATAAGGGTAAAACGGGTATTTCAAAGATGAAATTGGTAACCGAACATTCTAGAAGTTCAATTCTACTCTCCTATTGATAATTTAGCTCAAGTATTGATCAATTTCATCATTCAAAGAAAAAACCCCCAAATTAGGCATAAAACCTAGCTTTTCCAAATTCAATTTATTAACTCAAATGGAAGATTCAAGCCTTTTGGTTACTAATTAAAGAAATTCCATGCTTAGATAAGTCAAATCCATCAATTAATCTCACATTCAAAGCTTAAGATTCAAAATAGCAATATTAAGGTTAAGACTCATCGTCTTCACATTCAACGCATTAGGACTGTATTTGATATGTATAAGCATTTTGATTTGATACAAGAACTCAACTAGAAAAAAGGAAAACAAGTTAAACCATGCAACAAATAGAACTCCGGCATTATATGGAATAGAGGAGTTGAAGGATCGCTAAGGTCAGCCAGATGACTATCAAAGACGGTTAACACTCAAAGGTTACAGTATATGAAAACATCCTTTAAAAGGGGGGAAGAACAAACTCAGTTCTAAGATGAGCTATAATATTTCGAAGCTCAAGAAAAGGGAAATCTTAGCACTAGAAGAGATGAATGTTTTAGAAAGAGAAATAGGTATAGGGAGTTCAATGATCTCCAAAGGAAAGGGAGATAGTGCGCCTATGAATAGCAAGACAGCAGTGCTACCTATGATTTGAAAGTACCTCGCAAGTCTGGGAGTCACAAGTCGCCGGTCTTATCAAATGTGAGAGTATATGTTATAAAACCATATAGAAAATCGTCTTAATGCAATGGCCGACAAAAATGGTGTAAGGACAACGATAGGGAGTCAAAGAAGAACATCGGCTAATTTAAAGAACCGCGAAGAGGATCATAAGTTGCACAGTTCGAATAAGTTCAGCTGTGAATACATGAGTAAGACTACAAGCAAATCAAGTCAATACCAGCAAACACCAATTAGAATATTGACAGCAACGTCAGAAGGAGCTCTATTTTCGAGGACGAATGTTCCTAAGGGGGGAAGGATGTTACATCCCGTACTTCTAAAGATGCACTTGTTAAATTTAAGCGTAAGTATGTCGAGCCATGGTTAAGTAAAATAACTTTTGAATATATGAAACGAAGCATTATTAAGTATATTTTATGAGTAGAGGATGTATATAAGGAATACCGGAAGATACTACAAGGAAATGAGTAGATGAAATTGAGTAGTATGACCTTGGAGAAAAGATGGGCAAGGTTTCGTACGATGATTCTGGTCCAACTAAGGGGAGGCATATCTTTTAGAGTATGAGGAGTTTTGAGGTGAAACAAAAGCTTAAAATGAAGTTCGTCGAGTCTAGTTTCAAATGTAATAAACCGCTCATCGATACGACATCAGAGTAAAGAAATACGGACGATGCAAGGTAGGCTGGCAGAGCAAAACAACGTGCTACAGTACCGGGACTACAGTAACCGACCTTGAGTTCCTATTTAAGACCAAAAATCTGGTCTTTGGCTTCATTTTCTCCACTCTTCTCCACCAAAAAACTCCCAAGAGACCCAAGAAACATTGAAGAATCATTTGTTTTAGCGGATTAAAATAACGGGACTACAACCAAGGTTCGGGAAGCGTAGAGAGTTTTGTAATTCTTGTTTTGTACATCAAATCTTGACGGATCAAAGGAGACTATTGAAGATAAATAAGATTTGAAGTTCTTCCAACCGTGATTGAGGTAAGGATATTCCTTATTATTGATATTACGAATTGTATCAAGGAGATTTAGTTGTTAAAGCTTCGTAAAGTCGATTGATTGGTTGAGAAATTGAGTAAACATCGTGTGTGATATTTTATTGAGTATATTTTGGTATTGATGATGATGTTGTTTATGTTAGCGTTGTTGTTGTTGTTGTTGGTTGTTGGATTGTCATTTCGGGCTAGGCATATAAAAATGGGAGGTGCTGCCCGAATTTCGGCAGATTGTAAACGGAATTAAATTGAAGGCTTAAGATGAGCATATGATATTGAGCCTTATAATAGTATGAATGGTTTATATGTAGATTTACGAGCTTGGAATGATAAACGTTGAACGAGTAAGGCTACTAAAAGGTATGTTAAGGCTCGTCCCTTTCTTTCAAAGGCATGATTCCTATAGTATGATTCTTTAAGTGTTTCCATAACCTACTTGATTTCAAAAGCTAGAAATTTATGACTCTTAAAGCTTCTTATGATGTTAAAAATGAGAATTTTTTTATGAGGATTATGTTGAGGATGATTTTATGATTAAAGGTCTCAAATATGATTTCAACGATGATGTAAAAATGTTAAACTATTTCATGATTTTCTTGATTAATTTCATTGTTGTTGATCTCACCATATAAATTGTTCCTTCAAGGTGGGATAGAGCGATAGTTTTTAGTTGAACTCCTATGCATGCCATGAGTATAATATATGTATATAGCTATTTTGTGACATTACATAGTTCTATTATTTCATTTTGATTATGCACTGCACTCATTTTCATTCTTCATGTATATATAAGGCACAGTGGACAGGAGATGACGTTGTGACCTTTCGTGTATATATATAAGGCACAGTTGAAAGGGGGTGACGTTGTGACCTTTGTTGTATATATATAAGGCATAGTTGACAGGGGGTGGCGCTGTGGCCTTTGTTGTGGTGTGTATATATATGGCACAGTTGACAAGGGGTGACGCTGTAGCCTTTGTTGTGATATTTCTATGGATACATATGTTTCTTTGATATAGTTGTACTAATGCATTTATTTTGCCTATTGATTGACATGTCTTAAATGTTTTCTAGGATTTTATGTACATGTTGATTTCATGCCTTACATACTCAGTACACTATTCGTTTTGGTACATAACCTTTGACATAGGCTTTGTTATACTCTTAGAGGTCTGTCGACATATGTGGGTTGTGTATATACGGTTTGATCAGGTATGCAGATGTAGTTAGTTTTGGATATTCCCGTTCATAGTGGCAGCCCTATCGGCTTGCATATTTTGTTATGTTTGGTTAGCTGTGGCATCTCGAGAGACAGGTTCTTTTTGATGCATGATATGATGAGTTTACAACGTGCTTTAATAGATTTCCATATTGTTTCCAGTTTCGGTCTGATCATATCATGCAGGTTCGTATACGGGTGTCTGATTCGGGCACTGGTCATGGCCCATCGGTTTGGGTCGTGACAAAAGTGGTATCGGAGCAGTTCGTCCTAGGGATTGTCTATAGACCGTGTCCGGTAGTGTCCTGTTTATGGGTGTGAAGCTGGCCACACTTATAAACAGGAGGCTACAGGGCATTTAGGAATCATTAACCTTTCTTTCTATCTTAGATCGTACGATAGAGCCAGAGTCTATGAAATATCGCTTCTGATCCTTTTTTCTGCAGGTAAGTGCAGACTGACAGGAGATGAAGAGATCAGCTTCAGATAGTGGGGGTGCTAAGAAGGCCCCTAGAATAGATCCAGAACCCTAAGCTCCAGGACCGTGTCGGAGGAGCCTCAGTTATTCCATTGATATGGATCCCTCGGATGACCCATCGACGATTCCTCTAGAGTTTTTGACTCCCAGGGAGGAGGACCCCCCAGAGGACAGTTATGACATGGATTCATCTGAGTATTCATCTGGGACACCGGAGGAGGAGATCCCCGAGGTTGTACCAGCTGCTCCTATGGTAGAGCACTACGTCAGACCATCTTCCCCAGTAAGTGTTATGGATTGCTCCAACCCCCTATCCTGGCCGTCGGTAAACCAGGAGTTGCCCGGTTATCTACATCCCTCGGTATCGGAGGAGAGAGATGATGAAGGCTAAATGAGCAGATGGTAGGTAGATAATAATGAAGAGCACACTTCACCTTACAGACCACCCGATCAGACTAGAGAACGATCGACTACAGGTATATGAGACTTTATTGGAATTTCCTATGTATGTGCATTTGTTGTAGATTATTACCTAATAGTGGCGAGCGAAAATCAAAAGAGGCCGACAACCAAGTATTTATAAGTAACGGCGACCAAGGTGTTTTCTTCACCATGGAGAATTTTGAAATCTAGGATGGAAAGTAGTCATACATACATGTGAAAGTTGGATATTGAGGATTAAAAAGGCCAAGGTAGTGATTGTGTAGTCAGAAGAATAAGAGATCCTTTCTAATTCGGAGGGAGATGCATTACGAGAATGTTTTAGAATCTGTTAAGACCTCAACTTGCTCGAGATTAGGTGATGAAGGTCATGCAGTAAGGTGGGTACAATTACATCAGCACTAACACACCGGATTTTATCAGAGTTTCAAGGTTAAGCGTGCTGGGGTAAGAGAAATACTAGGATGGGTGACCCCCTGGAAGCGTACTAAAAGTTCTATAAATTCAGACATAAGAGTCAAATAAGAAGCTAGAGTAGCCTAAGGGAAAATGGAGCATGCGTAGTTGTTGGAAAATCTAAAAGATCGTGAAGAATTAGGCTGACTAGATCAGCAAAGAGAAGGAAGGTGCATCACAGTTTTAGGATTAGGAAAGGTTTGAAAAGTATTCGGATGTACTTGTGAGCAAGGCGTTAGAAAATATATACGTATGCGTAAGATATCTCATATGTGGTTGTACCAATGGGTATGTGTATCCCAGCAACCGACGTTGTAGTATATGGAAGGCATTAATCGAATAAGGTAACGAAGTTCAAGTTGCAAAAATGGTACGAATGTTACAAGGTAAGTTAATGTTATTCTTACTGTAGGTTAGAGTTGAAAGGTCCTAATGCAATAACATCGAGGAAAGGAAGAAAGTGAGTATATATAAGAAGAGAAGAGATTAGAATATCTTGAGAAAAGAAGAGAGAACTGAGAAATGAGGGTGAGTGAAGCTTCAAAGAAAGATGACGGGCAAAGCAAGGGACTATTTGGATAAAATTTGAGAGTAGGTGTATGAAAGGAATAGGTTATAATAGCACAGACAGGAAATGAACGTACAGAATTAGGAGAACAAACACTGGTCAGTAGGACTGAAGGGAAGTAACCACGAAGAGGAAGAGGATGTGAGGAAGAATAAGCAGGTTCGGTAACAATGTTAGGGGATTCCCAGTTCTTGAGAAGCAATCGAATAACTAAAGGCACGGCCAAGTAGACATAATGACCTTGGAAAGGGAGGAAGCCCTCCTAAAAAATGATTTGGAAATAAAACGGATCTGCAACTCTAAAAGGATATTCTATGAACTTTAGCGTCAACATTTTAATATGAGGAAAGGAGGAGAGCATTTAGGAGTACAGTAACTAGAAATCATTAACCCCTGGGGTACACAGGATGCTTTAACGATTTAGCTGTAAGAAATCGATCAATCATCGAGATAAGAATGAGGATGATGGGACGACACAAATGATTAGAAAATTAATGGCATGTGACAAGAATTCCGGTAAAGGCCGAGAGATTCGGTCATAGAGGGAGTAGAATGAAATGTAAGGAACGTTTATGGAAGAAAACTCGGCCGTAGTGTAAGAAAGACGGATAAAGGCTCGATAAATGAAGCATGGAGAGAGTGTAAATTGTAAGAATTCTGTGCTAAGAGCTAGAAATAGTAGGACACTAAAAAAACATGATGTACGGCTGCAACACGAACACATAGTTAGGAAGAATTGTGACTAAATGAGCTAAACAGGTGAAAGGACTAACAGTGGATGGAAGGGCATGGAATCGGGATGGTACGGTATAGACCTAAATGGAAGAAGAACTTAGGGCAAAAACAGATTTTCAGCGTGAGAAGGGATTCGTACTCGTAACGAAACACTCCAAAGTTTCCTAACCTAAGAGTAAAGGATGACTAATGGAAATAGGCTTTGTACAAGTAAAAGAAACTATGAGAACTAAAGGAAGGAGAAGGTGTCAATGAAATGGTTAAAGGGAATTATGTGCCCGCCGAAAATAAGGAGAAGGTTAGTGAATCAGTAGGCTTGCCCAAGGGAAAACAAATTGAAATTATAAGACAATAATTATGTTAAAGATGCGATCGTGAAGAAAACCGAATTTCTTTTTAGTTATATAGAAATATGTGTGTGCACAAGTTGTAGTATCATAAAGGAAGATGAAAACTCGACGAAAGAAGAAAGGAAAGGGTGTACTTTGTGAGGATTTCATGGTAAGAACAAAAGCTGACAGAACACTAGGACTATGATTCATAGTTGCGATGCAAACGAGTAGTTAAGGAGAATTACGGGACAAATGAGCTAAGATAATGAAAGGAAGAATCGTGGTATAGCATAGACATAAATAGAAATTCAGAACCTAGAGCAAGGAGAATTTCAAGGATACTAAGAAGATAAGCGTGGAGAAAGACTAGGGCTAAAAGAGTGTGGTATAGTCCGACACTCTATAAGGGGCTTAATGAATTCCGATTTCCCCATTAATTCATTAACATTGGGGACTACTAGTCATGAGAGGTAGAAGTGAAAAGACAGTAAAGAAGGCGTTAGGATTGTATCCGATATGTATAAGCATTTTGATTTGATACAAGAACTCAACTAGAAAAAAGGAAAACAAGTTAAACCATGCAACGAAAGAACTCCGGCATTATATGGAATAGAGGAGTTGAAGGATCGCTAAGGTCAGCCAGATGACTATCAAAGACGGTAAACACTCAAAGGTTACAGTATATGAAAACATCCTTTAAAAGGGGGGAAGAACAAATTCAGTTCTAAGATGAGCTATAATATTCCGAAGCTCAAGAAAAGGGAAATCTTAGCACTAGAAGAGATGAAAGTTTTAGAAAGAGAAATAGGTATAGGGAGTTCAATGATCTCCAAAGGAAAGGGAGATAGTGTGCCTATGAATAGCAAGACAGCAGTGCTACCTATGATTTGAAAGTACCTCGCAAGTCTTGGAGTCACAAGTCGCCGGTCTTATCAAATGTGAGAGTATATGTTATAAAACCATATAGAAAATCGTCTTGATGCAATGGCCGACAAAAATGGTGTAAGGACAACGATAGGGAGTCAAAGAAGAACATCGGCTAATTTAAAGAACCGCGAAGAGGATCATAAGTTGCATAGTTCGAATAAGTTCAGCTCTGAATGCGTGAGTAAGACTGCAAGTAAATCAAGTCAATACCAGCAAACACCGGTTAGAATATTGACAGCAACATCAGAAGGAGCTCTATTTTCGAGGATGAATGCTCCTAAGGGGCAAGGATGTTACATACCGTACTTCTGAAGAAGCACTTGTTAAATTTAAGCGTAACTATGTCAAGCTATGGCTAAGTAAAATAACTTTGGAATATATGAAGCGAAGCATTATTAAGTATATTGCATGAGTAAAGGATGTATATAAGGAATACCGAAAGATACTATAAGGAAATGAGTAGAAGAAATTGGGTAGTATGACTTTGGAGAAAAGATGGGCAAGGTTTCGTACGATGATTCTGGTCCAAATTGGGGAAGGAATATCTTTTAGAGTATGAGGAGTTTTGAGGTGAAACAAAAGCCTAAAATGATGTTCGCCGATTCTAGTTTCCAATGCAATAAACCGCTCGTCGATACGAGCAGAACCGCGTGCTACAGTAACTGCTCCAGTACCGCTACAGTATCGACCTTGAGCTCCTATTTAAGACCACAAATCTGGTCTTTGGCTTCATTTTCTCCACTCCTCTCAACCAAAAAGCTCCCAATAGACCCAAGAAACATTGAAGAATCATTGTTTTAGCGGATTAAAGTAACGGGACTACATCCGAGGCTCGGGAAGCGTAGAGAGTTTTGTAGTTCTTGTTTTATACATCAAATCTTGACGTATCAAAGGAGCCTATTGAAGATAAAAAAAAATTCAAATTCTTCCAACCTTGATTGAGGTAAGGATATTCCTTATTATTGATATTACGAATTGTATCAAGGAGATTTAGTTGTTAAAGCTTCGTAAAGTCGATTGATTGACTAAGAAATTGAGTAAACATCGTGTGGGATATTTTATTGAGTGTATTTTGGTATTGATGATGATGTTGGTGATGTTTGCGTTGTTGTTGTTGTTGTTGGTTGTTGGATTGTGATTTCGGGCTAGGCATATAAACATGGGTGGTGCTGCCCAAATTTCGGCAGATTCTAAAAGGAATTAAATTGAAGGCATAAGATGAGCGTATGACATTGAGCCTAATAATAGTATGAATGGTTTATATGTAGATTTACGAGCTTGGAAGGATAAACGTTGAATGACTAAGGCGACCGAAAGTTATGTTAAGGCTCGTCCCTTTCTTTCAAAGGCATGATTCCTGTGTTATGATTCCATAAGTGTTTCCATAACCTCCTTGATATCAAAAACTAGAAATTTATGACTCTTAAAGCTTCTAATGATGTTAAAAATGATAATGCTTTTATGTGGATTACGTTGAGGATGATTTTATGCTTAAAGGTCTCAAATATGATTTCAACGATTATGTAAAAATGTTAAACTATTTCATCATTTTCTCGATTAATTTCATTGTTGTTGATCTCACCTTATAAATTGTTCCTTCAAGGTGGGACAGAGCGATAGTTTTTAGTTGAACTCCTATGCATGCCAGTTCTATTATACATGTATATAGCTATTTTGTGACATTAAAGAGTTCTATTAGAGTATAACATATCACATAAGCGGGACAGGACCCCGCTATGCCCATAAGTATATACACAAAAGAATAAGTACCCAAAAGCTATAGCTCCGAATGAAGTGGAGCTCTACTATGTAGTCTCTGAGAATGTGGCTATGGATCAAGCCTGTCTCTCTGTGCACCTGCGGGCATGACGCAGCGTCCACAAACAAAAGGACGTTAGTACGAAGAATGTACTGAGTATGTAAAGCATGATCAATATCAATATAGAAGCATAATAAGCAACATAAGAAATAGCACAAGATGGGAGATAGTAATATCATCGTCACGGGCACTTACTTGCCTTTCATGGGGACTTTCCATTTCTAGCACATAATTGTGTACATGCATCCGTATCCGTATCTGTACTCATATTCGTACTCCTTTACATTTGTATCCATAATCGTGTTCATATACATATTCTTATTCATATTCGTATCATATTCGTATTCGTACTCATATCCTTATCATATTCGTAATCATATCATACACACATTGGTTACATAACATACTCGACCTCTAAGGTTCAGTGTTTCAAGTACCCGACCATAGCTAGGATCGGTGAGCATACATACCCGGCCAACCAAGGCTCAGTGTTACGCATACCTGGCCCTACCAAGGCTCAGGGTCGGCCATACCCAACTGCAGTGGTGTGCGCCCTTTACATAAACATACATACATATACATCAACATATATTCTACCCATCCATACAAGCTCGGGGTTTTCATAATACCCATACATAGGCACACATACATATAAGCTCGTAAGCATCCTTACTATTATCATCACTATCATCATCGTTATCGTTATCGCTATTACCGTTATAGTTGTCATCAATATCATTATCACTATTATCGTCATTCATCTCATCTACCTTAATAGGCCTACTCGTCATACGAGCAACTTAGTACAATCGTAACATATCGAGAATCATAAGCTTAGTAGCTTTGAAGATAGAGGCATTTGGGGAATATCATAAGCTCGTAGAAGATTTAGATGATTGGCCAAAGAACCATGCCGTATGAAAGAATGGTTAGGCTTACATACCTCTTACATACCTTTCCATTCAACTATTCTACACTTGCACGTTCTCCTTCAACGATCGCTTTTCTACCTTCATTAAAGTCATATTATCATTAGAATCGATAGCTAGCATATATATGACTAAAACTAGGGAAAATCGGACAGCATCCCCTTTACTTATACGATATTCCTCCATAACGTATATCAACTCCCAAACGTCAAAAATACTTTCACAATACCATAACAATAGTCATTATTCATCCACATTATCCACATTTCTTAATTTATCTTCAATCACCCATATCCATGGCTATAACACACGACTATGTCCATACATGTACATTGCTTATCTCATGTCGGCAACATCATTTATAACATATTTACATCACAATACATCAAGAATCGTAACTCAATTCAAGCTATTTCCCAAAAGGGCACTATTCCACATTCATGACCCATTTTTCTATATCCTTCTACAATCCAAGTATTTTAACTCTCCAATACCTTAAACAGCATAGAAATATCATAAATCATACCTTAGATGTCGTAGGAACAAGCCTTGGTTGATAATACTCCACTTGAGCAAAAACCCTAGTTCATCTCCAATGAGATTTCTTAACTTGTATGATCTTTAATGGGTTTTCTTACACTTGATTCACTTGGTTTAAGTTGTTGATCACTAATAATCCTTGAATTCTTGTGGAATAAATCTAGAGAGATGTTTTAGAGAGAAGGGGTGAAGTGTGGAAATGAAATAATAAACTTGGTCCCCTTTTTAATAACCCAAAATCTAATCTGGAATGAACAGTCATCGAAATTGCAATAGTGGTCGTAAACTCAGTTTACGGTCCGTATTCCAGTTTACGGGCCATATTTCGTGGACTTCTTTAATCATAACAGAACCAGAAAGTCAGGCTGAGACATGGTGATTTACGAACACATTTTACGGGCTGTATTTCAGTTTACGGTCCGTATTTCAAGTCGTCTTTAACCATTCAAGCATTTGACAGAAAGTTGAAGTTTTGGAAATTGAAATACGACATGGTAGTTTACGGGCCGTATACCACTTTACGGTCCGTATTTCATTTTACGATCAACTGGCCAAAGTGCAAGTCTGCACCTTCCCACATTTTCAGAACCTATAGTTAGTCATTATGGAGCATAACCTATCTCTTATTGCAATTGCCTTTGGAATCTTACTTAGGGTCGTCAAACGTCGTTCCCTTCTTATTAAAACATCGTATACGTTATGCCCTTTGTTAGCCCACCCACTGTACGTTTGCGGGGAAATTTTCAAGGTGTAACAGTCCCACAAACATTTCCTCAAGCAACACAATCCTTTAGATATAGACACAACCATAACCCACTCTGAATAGGTAAAATATTATGGTTCCACTAATCTTTCTTTCACACCTTCCAAGCCGTTCTTCGCATCACGATTTCTTGGAAAAACCAAAACACCGCTAGAAGCCCGAAAACATGACTTACTCTTACCAGAAAGGAATTCTTGCTCCATTTGAGAACTCTAAGCAATTCCATCATAACTGATCTTGGTTAAGCCGATTTCGTTACTTCCAAGTCTATTAATTCTGTAACCCAGTGTTGAAACTACTTTAGCCAAAACCCATCGCCCAAGCCTTCTTAAATCTTCGAAGCATCATACTAGAAGCATACCCATTGATTACCTTGTTGAGTCTAAAGCAATAGAGAACCATCTGATCACTCTAAAGAGTTCTCACAACCATAGTACCTCCTCCAATCATTACCAAGAACTAACATAAACCATTATAACTGTCTGAATAGCTGCACTCGGTAAAATATCATCAAGTCTACACGCAAACCTCGATAAACTCAGTAAGCCTATCATACCTCAATTCTGAACTGAAACCCATAATTCCTAATAGAATTATAAATATAGCCCAGCAGCTTCTAATCGAACAATTCTGACCCAGAATGAATGCACAAACCCCTGAATACCACCAATAGTCACCTGAACTGTCTCCCAACTTTTCGAAACCAATCACAGTTCTATCACACATCTGTGGAGACCAATTCTAGTCTTTTTTCTCATGCATAGTCAATCATGGTTGTCCGCTCAACTCAAAAGGCTGAATTCTAACCAGTCATCACTTAATACCAAAGAACTATACCTTATGATCGCAATCTTCATGTTTCTCAACCTTCACTCGATACACAAATCTGATAGACCCATGAACTTTTAATGCATCAAAATCTCCTTGTGCTTCCCTTTAACATGCTTATGATTCCGAATGTTAGAACACAAAACCTGCGGCCTCATTTAATACCCTTTTAACCATCAAATCTAATTTATGACACCTTGATATGCCCATACCAATTCCGAAAGCATCAAATCTTGCAACCTCCGCTCTCACACTCGCACAACTACTTCCAAGTCCTTAATGTCCAAAAGTGCTCACCCAAGCTATCCATTTAATAATATTTATAACATAATACCCTACGACGAATACAGTCTCATCACGAAAATATAACTCTAGCCTTCAAATTATGGAAATTCCCAGAATTCCTTTTTGTTAAACCACACAAGCTCATCCATTGAAAAGTGCTATGATATTACCCAACTGGGTGCCACACAAGCCACTTGCCATAATCTCTAACACGTCGGTTACCTGAAATTTTCTTCTCACTAGTCACTGATCATGAAACCTCACGAAACTTAGTCATTTCACTTAGTCAATTTCTGTAGACTTTCGTCTTTAAGCGTACTCAACAATCACACCATATCTGAAAGATGCCAGACAACAACACCACAAAATATATTGACCAAAGTAATCCCAAACATGTAACTTATTCCTACAGATTCTCGATCAACTATACCTTTTCCGGACTCTTCAATTCCACAATTTCCATCAGTCTGCATTCACCGCCACCGTTTGACCATTGCACCAACCCACTCAATAGTATGCCGTATAATCATAAGTCTTGCAAACTAGCCGAGTCAATCCAGGATATAGCAGTATGACACACACTCTGCACCTTAGAGTTCCCTCACCTTACTCAACTCTAAAAGAGATTACTTTCTAAATCCAGCATATCACAGACACAGCCCTACTAATGTCCTCATGTATCTCCACCAAGGTGCCCTTGCTCAAATTCCCTTAACACTATTCGCCCGCGAAGAGTTTCCTCGTGTCTTACTTGTCGAACCGAAACACCTCTAACAAATCATTCGATTATCCCCCTCATTCGATCAATTCCACAAGGTCTTAACACTAGTAATAGCATGAACTAGCCAAAACTTACAAATAGGTACAATACGCACACCCCTTGTCCAAGAGTAGATACAACACCTGATAGCTCATTGAGTACTAAAACTTTTCATCTTTCTAACATTAGAGTCATTTTTATTAGAAAACCACTGTCTCCTATTGGCCCACGGCATCACCAACCATACCAACTCAACACTGAACCCTTCTGTCTATTCTACCATGTATGACCGCAACATAACTCTCAAATCAACTAGCTCTTCATTCCATGATCTCCTTGCCATTCCTCTGAATACGACGACCCAGCGAACACGCCCTTTGCTGAAGGGCTAGGACCACAGCAGCCCAATATCTTAAGTCCCCACTCATCACAAGTAACCTTGCTTTCAGATCTAGAACAAATAACAAATTTCCTAGAAGAATCCCTAACTACTAGCTCTATCTCCACTACTACCATATTGCCACGTCGAAGCGCAACTTAACTTTTCACGACCGAATATGAAATCCGCTCTAGAATAATTGCGACCATATCTTGGTGAGCACGTCAGATACCAATTATTCCTTTCCTAATAGTGGAGAGTGATCTATCCAAATCCTCTTCATTACGCCTCCGTCCTATAACACAACAAGTACTATTACCAATATACCCTAACAAATCTTACCTCCCTACATGTTTCCCACAAAAGTTGTCCTACATGTCCTTGTTCTCAACTTCTCATCTTTATTACACGCGGTCACTATCCTTTTTCCAAATCCGACGGTCCTTACCAAACTTACACTCGTCAACAAGTGCACACAACAAATTCGGAAACCAAGCACACATCATTGCCTAAGTGGAATATCTAAACCCAACTGTACCAAGTCTCTATATGCCCGATCCGAAACCGTCATTACAAGCAAAATATCAAATCATCCCAATATAAGACATGAATGCAATGCAATGCAAAAATGTATGAATGCAATGCCATGAATATGATGTGTACACATATGCTCTGGACAAAAATATCGACATCTCAGTAGCACAACCCAGTGTGACTCGTGAAGTCTAAGTGCCACCCATCCCGGATCTTTGCCCAACAGACAGACGAGACCCCGAATCTTTGCCCAAGGGGGGTTCTCACCGATACCACTCTAGGGGACCTGCGGAGTCCATGAACTCACTCAATCAATGGTTTCAGAACTAACATCGAAAATCGGCCATCATACGTCACTCAAGTAAAACTGAGCCCAGCTCATCAAAGTGTCTCATCAAGTATCATCAGTATCTCCACAGTGTATCATGAAAAATGAGAATGTGTGTAATGCATATATCATCATCAATAATCATGCCCAATATCATAAATACCAGCAATGGGTACGCCAACAATATATCTGAAACATAAGTATCAATAGTGGGTACGCCAATAATATATTCGACCCACAAATACCAACAGTGGGTACGCCAACAGAATCATAATCAAGATGGAACAACAGATGTCAATATCTATCAACAACATGTGGCATCAAGCCAACATAATAGAACAAACAATCACAGCGCAACGAGACGGCTAGTCCCAAACACACAATAGGTTAATCAAGTTGATATACATTATTACTACTTTCCCTTAATCAGCCTAATAGCTTAGAACAAGTAAATTTCACCTTCTACTCACAAATCATTCGTCACAACTTAGTCCAGAACTCAATCACAATCGTTGCTACATATTATCCTTCCCTTATCAACTAGATTTACTATTAATAGCATAACACAATTAATCACACATTACGGAAATTCTCATCGCGAGACATAGAAAAATTAAGTATTACCCACTACTCCCAAGTCACATAAAATCCACCGATATTCAAGAAATCAAATTAAACATCCTAAAGGATCTACAGGCCACAAGCCCGAACATACGAATCACACTACAATACCATCCTAGGATTCCATCCCAAATCTCAATTTCCTACTCATGCATTCTCTGTTCCTTCTTATACTTGAATATGGGAAACTAACCGGAGTGTACCGAAAGGAAAACGATAACCTACCTCATGGCCGAGCGGGTGCCACGAATATCCATTTATTCTTCAACTAAATCACCACATCGTAATCTGCACGAAAGAGCTTGGAGACAACCATGAGGCCCAAAAATAGAAATTATCATTAGACCCTCATAAGAGATTTCGAATTAATAAGGAAGGTTTGGGATCTTAACCCACTTCTAGATCCCATCTACAACAACACTAGGTGATTTGCAAATTTTAAGCTTATATTGAGAAAGACCCATTTCCAAGATCCATGGAAGAACCCATATTTAAGAAGAAGGAAAGTAGCAATCTAGGTTATTAACTCATTTAGGGGAAGAACATGAAAGATTACATAATGGGAATGATGTAAAAGAAAATGCTAACCCAACATTCCTCCAACTGTAGATACTTGTAATACACATTAGATGATTCTCTAGGTGAAGACTTTTAGGAGTAATTTACTAGGTGGAAGAATAATTTGAAGGTGTTAGAAGGATTTTCAAGGCCAACAATCTGATTTTTAGGTTTCTCTAAAGACATGGTCGGTTGGAATTTTGGGTTGTGAAAAATAGGACCAATTCCTGAAATGATTTCTTAATAGTGAATTTAACTGCGCGTCACCACTTCAGCGATTGGTCTGCCGCTTTAGAGGTAGTGTTGTAGCGCTCGCATAGCCGATGCAGCGTCCTGTGCCACCATAGAACTAGCGCTTCAGCGGGGTCATGGCTGCTGGGGCGCTAATGCTGTAGCGGTCAGCCCCTCGCTGGGGCGGTCTAACTGGGTCCTCGACCCAAATTTTGATGTTTGATTCTCTTCCGCACCATAGGTACCGCTAGGGTGACACGGTTACAGATATTTTGAAATTTTACAGTAACGATGGAACGGGTTGTTACAATGGAGGATTTGGGATTCCATGGAAGCAAATTCACTTGATGGAATGGGCAAAGTAATGAAGAATATATCATTAAAAGACTTGATAGATGTTTAGGGAATCAGATGTTGTAAAACAGGTATCCTAGTCTGGAGATTTCTCATCTAATCAGAACAAGCTCAGATCATGCACCAATGTTAATCACTTATTCAAGAAAGGTGGAAAATATCAAGAAATCCTTCAAATTCCTTAATTTTTGGGAAAAAATGATACCTTTCTGACTGTGGTTAAGGTAAATTGGAAGGTAGAATTTATGGCAATTCCTTTTACATTTTTTCATCACAAACTGAAAAAGGTTAATGTTGCTTTAAATCAATGGAGTATAACTACTTATGGAAACATCTTTCAGGAAATTGAGACATTGGAGGATGCAGTTAAGGTGCATGAAATTCAGTTTGAGCTTTAACCTAATTATGCAAACAGAGAAAGACTTCACAAGGTTCAAGCTGACTCGAATAGATACCTACATTTGGAGGAAGAATTCTCGAAGCAGAAATCAGGGTTGAGATGGTTTCAAGATAGTGATGGAAACACTAAATTCGTCCATGCCTTTTTTCAAGGTAGGAGGAAAAGATTGCAAGTCAGGAGAATTCAAAATGAGAATGGTCAGTGGCTGGAAAGAAAAGAGGAGATAAATGAAGAGGCAATCTGTCATGACCTATTTTGCCTAAGTCATGCGGACACTTACCTTCCCACCCCGGTAAGCGAACCCTCAAGCAAATCAATAAATAAAGTCACAAAACATAACTTAATCAATCAGAAAAGAATAGATAAGTAAGTCTCACGGTAGATATATATATATATATATATATATATATATATATATATATATAATAGAATAGTGCGAAATAATAATAATACCCCCAGGATCTAGTCTGAATAATACAAGAGCATCTAAATAGGAAATAATACAAGTCTAGAATAAAAATACATAATTGTCTATGTCTCTGAATAGAATAGGACATAAAGATAGAGAAGTCTTCAAGGTAGCGAACGGCCATGCTCACCCTGGAAACTCGGAGATAATGCTGAAATGACTATCAGCCACGCGTCACAGAAGTGGGTCTGACCTAATACTCTGCATCATAAAAGAATGCAGCAAGTGCAGGTCAGTACAAAACAACAGTACTGGTAATGCAATTCAGATAATAAAGCACATAGGCAGACAAATCAACAAGTACAAATCAAACATAATCTGAACCAAGTACACGTCACTGCTTAGGTAAAGCATCTAATCCCAATTGTGCCAACTCTGAATATATCGACTCTGGATCCAACATCACAAGTACAACACCAAAATCATCTCAAAATCAAGCCATAATGCAATACAATGCAATAGTGTATGAATGCAATACAATGCCATGCAAATGTGGTGTACACATGTACTCCAGATGAAAATATCGACGTCTTGGTAGCACAACCAAGTGTGACTCGCGAAGTCTAAGTGCCACCCGTCCCAGATCTTTGCCCAACAGATAGACCGGACCCAGGATCTTTGCCCATAGGGGGTTCTCACCTGCACCACTCTAGGGAACATGCACTCACCGATTCCAAAACTAACAGCGAATATCGGCCATGCAATCAACGATTCCGGAACTAATAGTGGATATCGGCCATCTCACGTCACTCAAGTAAAATCGAACCCAGCTCATCAAGGTGTTTCTTTAAATATCATCAGTATCTCAACAGTGTGTCATGAAAATGAGAATGCGTGCAATGCATGTATCAACATCAATAATCATGCTCAATATCACTAGTGTTAATAATGGGTATGCCAACAATATATCTGAATCATATATACCAGCTGTGGGTACGCCAACAATATAATCGAATCACAAGTACCAACAGTGGGTACGCGAACAATACCGTAATCAAGATGATAAAACAGAAACCAACAACTATCAACAACTCATGGCATCAAGCCAACACAATAGAATGATCAAATCATAACATAACGGGGTGGCTAGCCCCAAACACGCAACAAGGCCCAACCTAAGGCAATATCCAACCCAATTTCATACCCAAAGGTTCACATGCTGTCTCCGACAATATAATCTAAATATGCGCTTCGCTATAAGAAGTCAAACCAAGGGTAAGCCATAACCTACCTGGATGGCTGAACCACAACACCAATAACACACTCCTTTGCCTTGCCTTTCTACTGAACCTCAAAACTAAAGAAGTCTAAGCATAACCGAAATCTAGATTAGAAATCTTGAAGAATGATACAAATATTGCTATCATTCTATTTATGTCAATCCTAACCTAGAAATTGGGGAAACAGGTCCACAAGAGCAAACGGGAAATTCGGAAGCAAAATATCAAATTAAGCGCTAGGTGATCATAACCCAACCACTAATTGATAAATTAACTCATAGATTTACCTTATTTCGAATTTGAAGCAAAACCCCGAATTTGGGTATAAACCCTAACTCTTTGGTTCCGAAATTCAACACTAGAAATGGAAGATATATGATTAACAAGCTTAGATTCGTTAAAATCTAACGTAAACGCCATCAATTTTGTCATTAATAAGCCTAGAGAAAATGTTCATCAAAACTCTCTTCCAACTTCCATTACTAAGGGATTATTAAAGGAAAGAGGGAATCTATGATGATAATGATTAAAGGAAGAGTAAAGGAATTAGCAAGATTTACCTCAAAGAATATCCTCCAAATATCCCTAAGAACTGTTCCGTCAAGCTCAAACTTCGAAATGGAAATAAATGAGAGTCTAAGGGATTTCAACACATCATTAATAATATACACTACCCATCACCCGCTTTAGCGACACTGGGACCGGCCCAGCGGTGCCGCTTCAGCGGTCACTTGACCACTTCAGCTGTCAAGGCAAAACCCATTGGACCGCTCTAGCGGTAGGGCTACCACTCAAGCGGTACGGTTGTCGCGGTGCTGGTGCCGCCAAAGCAAGCACCATACACTAGAAACTTACCCAAGTTTAACCGTTTGATCCGATTTTTTGACTAGTTCCCGAGGCCGTCTACTCACATATCATACATACAAAAACATGCTACGAACGCCCCCGTGGTCTCAAAATTTCCAACGGAGGTCTCGTTGATTTAGTCAATCCTCGATGCCTTAATTCTAATTTCCCAACACAAGTCTCAAAATGCATCCGAGTGCATTGGGAACCAAACCAAATACACACGCAAGTTCTAAACGGTCGTCTGGACCTCTCAGAATCTACGAAATCCCGAAAAAGGTCTATTTACCTAAAAGTCAACTTTGGGTCAATCATATTTCAGTTTAAGCCTATATTTCACAAAAGTTGCCCGAATCCGGTCTAGACCCCTCGAGAAGCGTGCCAATGGTCCCTCTATTCAAAATTGAGCTAATCAACGCTCTGGAAAGGGAAAAAATGTTGAAAAGACTATAACGACCAAACGGACCGTTACACCAGATACCAATTAGACCGTCGCTCGTCCTCGAGAGAAGAAAAGAAAAGAAACGGGGAAATACATGAATTAGTAAACAACTGAGGATATCAGCTACGCATGTTGGACTCGGTATCCCAAGTAGCCTTCTCAACAGAACGGTGCTTCCGTTGCACCTTTACAGAAGCAATCTCCTTCGACCTCAACTTTCGAACCTGCCTATCCAAGATCGCGATAGGCTCCTCCTCATAAGTCAAATTCTCATCAAGCAATATAGAATCCCATTGAACAATATAGGTACAGTCGGCATGGTATTTCTTCAGCATTGAAACATGGAAAATTGGATCAACTCCCGCCAAGCCTGGCGGCAATGACAACTCATAAGTTACATCACCCATACAGTCAACAAACTCAAACGGACCAATATACCTGAGGCTCAACTTGCCCCCCTTACCAAACCTCATAACACCATTCATAGGTTAAACCTTCAATAGAACCTGGTCACAATAGCAAACTCTAAATTCCGGACCTTCCGATCCGCATACATTTTTTGCTGACGTTGAGTTGCCAAAAGATTGGCCTGAATAACAGTTACTCTATCAAGGGAATCTCTCAACAAGTCTATACTCTAAGGCCGAGCCTCGAAACCATTAAACCAACCAATCAGAGATCTAAATCTCCTACGGTTTTTCATAACAGGTACCGTCGGCATGGTACTTCTTCAGCATCGAAACATGAAAAATTGGATCAACCTCTCGGACTGACCATAGGTCTAGGGATGAAAGGTTGTACTAAGATCCAATCGGGTACCCAACTCCTCGAAAAATGCCTTCCAAAAACGGGAAGTGAAAATAGTACTCCAATAAGATACAACAGAAATAGGAACCCCATGCAATCTCACAATATCCCAAATTTACATCTTTGCTAACCTCTCCACAGTATAGGAAACCTGAACTATAACAAAGTGAGATAACTTAGTAAACTGATCAACTATCACCCAAATATAATCAAACTTGCCAAGGGTCTTCGGAAGACTCGTGACAAAATCCATGGTAATCCTCTCCCACTTCCACTCGAGAATGAGCATCATCTGAAGTACCCCACCGAGTTGCTGGTGCTCATACTTTACCTGCTGATAATTCTCACACTTAGCCACAAAATCAACTATATCTCTCTTTATCTGACGCCACCAATAGTGCGGTCTCAAATCACGCTATATCTTAGTCACCCCTGGATGAATGGAATAGCGAGAGCTAATGAGCCTCAGATAAGATCAACTTAATTAAATCACCAACACGAGGAACGCACACGCGTCCTCTAATCCTCAGAATCAATCACGACCTCCGTGGCCTCACCTCTCAAAACTCTATCTTGAATCTTGCTCAACTGAGCATCCTCAAACTGATGAGTCCTGATCCGATCCGATCCAATAAGGACGACCTCGCCTCTATAAAAGTCAAAATCCTGTCCGGGGTTGAAATATCAAGACGAACGAAACTGTTGGCCAGAGTCTGAACCTCTTTGGCCAACGAACACTCGAAAATAATTAATTGAGCTAAACTCCCCATACTCACTTCCATGCGACTCAAGGCATCAGCCACCATATTGGCTTTCCCAATATAAGACAGAATAGAGATGTCATAGTCCTTCAGGAGCTCTATCCATCGGCGCTGCCTGGAATTAAGATCTCTCTGGGTAAATGTTACACCCCGGGAAAAATTTCCCCGTGAACGTACAGTGGATAGGCTAACGAAGGGCATAGCGTATACGATGTTTTGATAAGTGAGAAATAGTATTTGATGACCCTAAACGAGATTTCGAAGGCATATAAGGCAAGGAAAGAAAGTTGTTAAGGAAAGCAAATCATATGTTGTGTGTCGGACAAGAAATACAAGAATTAAGTTAATGACGTTCTAATGACGTCTTAGAGACGAGTAATGATGTCCCTTAGATTGGTCCGTATAAGTTGGTCAGGACAGCTTTTATGATTTAATATAAGGGACCCTTCTTATTTCACTTCATTTTCATTTCATTTCACACTTCTTCATCTCTCAAGACCTCTAGAAGGCTCCATATATTTCATCCATAAGAATTCAAAGGAAATTGATGATCAACTTCGTCAAACCAACTAGAATCAAGAGTAAGAAACTCAAAAAAGTCATCTAAGCCAAGAAAATTCAAAGGGAGTGAGTTAGGGTTTTTGGTGCAAGAAGGGTATTGATACTCAAGGATTGTTCCTACAACATCTAAGGTAAGTTTTATGGTATTTTCATGATGTTTGAAGTATTGATAGGCTGAAACAGTTGGATTGTAGAAGAGTGTAGAAAGTGGGTTATAAATGTGTGAATAGTATCATGGATTAATAGTGGTTGGAAGGAATCATGAAAATGGATATGTTGAGATTGTAAATATGTTATAAATGACATTAGAACATGGAATAAGCATTATATATGAGAAAACGCGATAATGAGCTATGACCATAATTGTGGAGAAATTGGAAGGAAATGGTGAATTGTGGTAAATGTAGATAAATGATGATTTTTGTGCTATATTGTGAATGTTTTTGTGGTTGTTTGGGAGTTGATATATGATGTGGGAGAAGTAGTAAAAACAAATGAAATGTTGCCCAATTTTCTCCTAGAAATAGTAAGCACGTTCTTGTAATTGTTTAGCTAATGTCAATACAAATTCTCTTCAAGGTAGAACATGGCATTGAAGGAGAATAAGCGAATGATAGATTAGTTAAACGTAAAAGGTATGTGAGGGAAGTCCTTTCTTTTTATGGCATGAATCCGATGGTATGATCCTTCTTTCCCTTTCTTGAATTTCCTATATCCCGGAAAGCCAAGAGTCTATGATATGATATTCCTATAAAGGTCGATGATATTATGTATTGTACAAAGGTCGATGATATTATGTATTGTACATACTCACCTTATATACTACTTCCTTCGAGGTGAGGCAGAATACTCGTGAATGCTCCACAATGACTAATTATAGGTTCTAAAAACGTGAAAGTTGAAGATTTGCACTTTGGCCCAGTCGATCGTAAAATGAAATACGGACTGTAAAGTGGTTTACGGGCCGTAAACTGGGATGTCGCATTTCAAATTCCAAAACATCGACTTTCTGCCAAATGCTCGAATGGTTAAATATGCCTTGAAATACGGATCGTAAACTGAAAGACGAACCGTAAACTGAGTTCGTAAATCACCATGTCCTCAGCCTGACTTTCTGGTTCTGTCATCTTTTAATACGCCCATGGAATATGGCCAGTATTTTAGAATACGGACCATAAACTGAGTTTACGACCACTGTTCCCCTTTCAACTACTGTTCATTCCAAATTTGTTCCATTTACTGAAAAAACACATAAAGCCGTGTAAAATCACATAGACTTGCTTAAAAACGTGTAAAACTGGTAGCAGAAAAGCATCGATTGTGGCATAGAATCACGACCTCACGTCACCTCTCCCAAGTATAATTGTCCATGAGTCTTTATGCATGTATTATGATGAGCAATATTGTGATGAGCATATGATGAGGGGTACATGATGATGAGAATGTTATGATGATTATATTACACTGTAACTATATGGTCGGGCAGATATACACACCACTAAAGCGGGCAGCTTATTCCCCGGACGCGGGAGACCTGGACGCAGGTTACTTATTATTACACCGTTCCTACATGGACAGGCAGCTTACACTTATACATTTATGCATATATAATGTGAGGACGAGTATGAGTAAGACAACATGATTTATTTCTTGTATGATTCACAGTCAGTTACAGATTGCTCCTCAATTGATGCCTCCCCATTTTATTGATGTTCATTATTGTTTATGCCTCTCATACTCAGTACAATATTCGTGCTGACGTCCGTTTTCTTTGGACGCTGTGTTCATGCCCACAGGTAGACAGGGAGGAAATTTTGCTCCAGACTCACCGGAGCTAGTAGCTGATTAGAGAGCACTCCCTTGTTCCGGAAGTGCTTATGATTATTCTTTTGTGTATATTCATGTATATATTTTGGGCATGACGGGGTCTTGTCCCGTCCTTATGTCTAGTACTCTAGTAGAGGCTCGTAGATAGGCAGTGTGGGTTAGATGGTCTCACGAGATGCTATTATGTATATATATTATTTTGATGGTCGAGAGGTATATGTATATGAAAGTATTTACGTTTTCAAATGGAAGATGATTTTCTTATGATTTAAATATGAAATTGATAGAAGAGCATTGCATGAGTAAGACGAGTAATAGAACGAGCGGTGCTCGGTGGTTAGCCCCGGGTATCCGTCGCGGCCCCTAGCTGGGAAGGGACAAAAGTGGTATCAGAGCGGTTCAGTCCTAGGAAGTGTCTATGAGCCGTGTCTAGTAGAATGTTGTTTATAGTGTGTTGCGCGCCACGCTAATAAACAAGAGGCTACAGGGCATTTAGGAAAAACGACCATCTTTCTTCTTATGAGATCGCGCGATAGAGCCGTGCATAGGATTTTATCCTCCCTAATAGTGTGTTGTGATTTCAGATGCCGCCAAAGGGAAAAGGTACAGCCGCCCAGAAGGGCAAGACTACGACAAAGCGGCGGGTGGAAAGAGAGCCTCTGATGAATGTAGAAGAGGGCGAGTCACAAAATGAGGCTCTATCTAGTACTTCCTCGACCCCACCTAATGTGGAAGAACAAGGGGGAACTTCAGCTCCAATTCCTCCACCGGTTGCTTCGGGTCAACAAATGACCGAGGCTATACATCTATTGACACAATTGGTTGCCGCACAGGCACAGCGGCAAATTGTGAGTTCAGGTGATCGGGCAGCAAGTACCAGAGCCCGTGCTTTTATGAGTCTAAATCCTCCGGAGTTTTTCGGGTCGAAGGCGGATTAAGACCCAAAGGTTTTATCGATGAGATGTTGAGAACGTTGAGGATTGTCTATTCCTCCGAAACTGAATCCGTAGAGTTGGCATCTTATAGACTCCGGGATGTGGCAGTTTTATGGTATAATAACTGGGTATTATCCAGAGGAGAGAATGCGCCTCCTCCGGTTTGGCAAGAATTCGTAGATGCTTTCATTCACCATTACTTGCCACTCGAGGTATGCCGAGCTAGAGCGGATAGATTTCTAAATTTGAGGCAAGGAAGCATGAGTGCTCGAGAATATAACCTTCAATTCAATTCATTGGCTAGATACGCCCCGACTATGGTGGCCGACATGGGAGATCGGGTACATATATTTGTGAGTGGCCTAGGGCCACACCTGTTTAAAATTTCTTAACGGCTCCATTGCAAGACGGGATTGATATTTCCCGAATACAAGCCTATGCTCAGAATCTAGAGGGACGACAGCAATCACAAAGAAGTGATCGTGATATTGATAGAAGGCAAAGTAAGAGAGCCAGATCTATGGGACTAGGCAGTGATTTTAGAGGGGGATCAAGGCAGACACATTCTAGGTACTCAGGCCAGTCGGTGACTAGTGCACCTCCTCGGTTCACAGGCAGGAGATTTGATCTCTCCTTTCGTTCAGGACAGGGTCAGAGTTCGAGGGCCTCAGATTCCGAGTTCAGGGAAGATGATAGTCAAAGGAGACCCCCGGTACCGCAGTGCAGCCAGTGCGGTAGATTGCATTCCGGATGATGTCGTCAGGGTTCAGATGCTTGTTATGCCTATGGCCAGATGGGGCACATGATGAGAGATTTCCAGTCGATGAAAGGTAGAGTTGGGACTCATCCCATAGGTTCAGCAGCTGGTTCATCGTCAGTGCGCCTGGTAGGGCAACCTCCTCAGATGTCAACAGGTCGAGGTAGAGGTAGAGGGGCAGCATTCACTTCAGGTGCCACTCAGCCTCGTGTATATGCTTTAGCCGGACGGCAGGATCTCGACTCCTCCCCGGATGTGGTTACAGGTACATTGTCTATATTCTCCCGTGATGTATATGCATTGATAGATCCGGGCTCTACTTTCTCCTATATTACTCCGTATGTTGCTGGTTGTATTGGGGTGAAACCTGAGCCAATTAAACCTTTTGAGGTATCTACTCCGGTTGGTGATCCCGTGATAGCGAGATAAGTGTATAAAAATTGTGTACTTGTGATATGTGATCGCCAGACCAAAGCTGATTTGATCGAACTAGAAATGTTAGATTTCGATGAAATTATGGGTATGGATTGGTTGGCCTCGTGCTATGCAAATGTTGATTGCTGATTGAAAGTGGTTCGATTCCAATTTCTGGGAGAGCCCATGCTTGAATGGAAGGGTAATGCAGCATCTCCTAATGGTAGGTTTATTTCCTACCTTAAGGCAAGAAAGATGATAGCCAAGGGCTATATTTGTCATCTAGTTCGGGTTCATGACACCGAGGAAAAGTTTCCAACTTTCCAATCCGTTCCGGTAGTGAATGAATTTCCGAATGTATTTCGAGATGAACTTCCAGGTCTTCCTCCAGAAAGAGAAATTGACTTCGCTATTGATGTGTAGCCAGAAACCAAGCTTATTTCTATTCCTCTGTATCAAATGGCTCCGGCAGAATTGAAAGAGCTAAAAGTATAGTTGAAAAATATCATCTCCCGAGGATTGACGATTTATTCGATCAGCTGCAGGGTGCCAAGTGGTTTTCTAAAATAGACCTGAGGTCGGGCTATTATCAAGTGAGGGTTAAAGAAGAAGATATTCCTAAAACAACCTTCAGAACGAGATATGGCCACTATGAGTTTCGGGTGATGTCGTTTGGGTTGACTAATGCTCCGACCATGTTTATGAATTTGATGAATAATGTATTCAGGCCACTCTTGGACTTATTTGTGATAGTATTCATCGATGATATTCTGGTGTATTCTCGCACAGAATCAGAACACGTAGATCATTTACGTATCGTTCTGAGAATTCTTCGAGCCCGAGAATATATGCAAAATTTTTAAAGTGCGAGACTTGGTTGTATTCTGTAATGTTTCTGGGCCATGTTATTTCAGATGATGGCATTCGAGTCGACACTCAGAAAATTGAAGTTGTGAGGACTTGGCCAAGGCCTACAACGCCTACAGAAGTCCGTAGTTTTCTGGGGTTGGCAGGTTATTATAGAAGATTCGTAGAGGGATTTTCATCTATTTCAGCCCCATTGACGAAGCTAACCCAGAACTCAGCCAAATTTCAGTGGAATGATGCTTGTGAGGGTAGCTTCCAAGAGTTGAAAGACAGATTGACCTCAACTCCGGTTTTAACATTTCCAGAAGGGCCAGATGGCTATGTTGTGTACTGTGATGCTTCTGGCGTTGGGTTAGGGTGTGTACTAATGCAGCATGGTAGAGTTATTGTTTATGCTTCGAGACAGCAGCGGAAACATGACAAGAACTACCCAACTCATGATCTTGAATTGGCTGCAGTTATTCATGCATTAAAGATGTGGGGACATTACTTGTATGGAGTGCATGTTGATATCTATACAGATCACAAGAGTCTCCAATTCAAACAGAAGGAGTTAAATCTACGGCAAAGGTGGTGGATAGAATTATTGAAAGATTATGATCTAAATATCTTATACCACCCCGGGAAAGAAAATATAGTAGCTGATGCGCTTAGTCGCTGGTCAATGGATAGTTTATGCGAAGTTCCTTCGGAAAAGAAAGCAATGATTCATGAGCTTCGCCAGCTAGATAATCTTGGAGTACGTGTAATTGATTCGGGTAATGCAGGGATTAATATTAGCGATCCCACGGTTTCGTCCTTGGATATGGAAGTGAAGGAGCGTCAGTATGAAGATCCTCAGTTGAGCCAATATAGAGACACACTTCATGAAAAAGAGAGATCTCCGTTTAAAACTTTGATGGATGGAATTCTTAGATACCAAAGCAGGCTATGTGTGCCGAATGTGGCAGAATTGCGCCAACGAATTCTAGAAGAAGCCCATTACTCTCGGTATTTTGTTCACCCTGGTGCAACCAAGATGTATCATGATCTTAAATTGATATATTGGTAGGACAGCATGAAGAGAGATATAGCAGAATTTGTAGCCCAATGTCCAAATTGCCAACAGGTAAAGATCGAACATCAAAAGCCAGGAGGGTTATTGCAAGCAATGGAAATCCCTACTTGGAAATGGGAAGCGATCAACATGGATTTTATTGTGGGATTACCTCATTCTCGAGGCAAGTATGATTCCATATGGGTGATTATGGACAGGTTAACAAAATCAGCCCATTTTCTTCCAGTCAGAACCATACTTAGCAGAAGACTATGCAAGGTTGTATCTTAAAGAAATTGTGCGGCTCCATGGTATTCCATTATCCATTATTACAAAAAGAGGAGCGCAATTTACAGCCAAGTTCTGGAAGTCCTTTTAAAAAGGTCTAGGTACCCAAGTGAAGCTTAGCACAGCATTTCATCCACAGACTGATGAACAAGCCGAACGTACTATTCAGACATTGGAGGATATGCTACGGGCATGTGTATTAGATTTTGGTGGTAGCTGGGATGTTCACTTACCTCTGGTTGAGTTCGCATAAAACAATAGTTACCATTCTAGTATTCAAATGGCTCCGTATGAAGCTTTGTATGGAAGAAAGTGCAGATCTCCTATTGGATGGTTCGAAACAGGAGAAGTGCAATTGATAGGTACTGAATTGATTCAGCAAGCGGTAGAAAAAGTCAAAGTGATCCGAGATCGATTGTTGATAGCCCAAGGCCGCCAAAAGTCTTATGCGGACAACCGCCGACGAAACTTTGAATTTCAGGTTGATGATTGGGTATTTTTTCCAACCTCCGGGAGAGATTCCAGATGAAACGCCAACAATATAAGGTATGTATGCAGTAAATGAAGTGTAATAATTAGAGTATCTGAATACCCCTATTTCCATCAATACTCAGATATTATATCGCATACTTTCGGGAGCTTTCGTAAATCATTCTTAGAATTTATTGTGTTATGACCCTGTGAGGCAGTGACATTATGAGTTGTTATGTCAGGATGGTAGTGCCACATCATAGGGGAGACTCTGGCGGAATTTTTCTAGAATCCCCGATGACTAAACATTCGAGGATGAATGTTCCAAAAGGGAGGAAGAATGTCACACCTCGGGAAAAATTTCCCCGTGAACGTACAATGGATAGGCTAACGAAGGGCATAGCGTATACGATGTTTTGATGAGTGAGAAATAGTATTTGATGACCCTAAACGAGATTTCGAAGGCATATAAGGCAACGAAAGAAAGTTGTTAAGGAAAGAAAATCATATGTTGTGTGTCGGACAAGAATTACAAGCATTAAGTTAATGACGTTCTAATGACGTCTTAGAGACGAGTAATGACGTCCCTTAGATTGGTCCGTATAAGTTCGTCGGGACAGCTTTTATGATTTAATATAAGGGACCCTTCTCATTTCACTTCATTTTCATTTCATTTCACACTTCTTCATCTCTGAAGACCTCTAGAAGGCTCTATATATTTCATCTACAAGAATTCAAAGGAAATTGATGATCAGCTTCATCAAACTAACAAGAATCAAGAGTAAGAAACTCAATAAAGTCATCTAAGCCAAGAAAATTCAAAGGGAGTGAGTTAGGGTTTTTGGTGCAAGAAGAGTACTGCTACTCAAGGCTTGTTCCTACAACATCTAAGGTACGATTTATGGTATTTTCATGATGTTTGAAGTATTGATAGGCTGAAACACTTGGATTGTAGAAGAGTATAGAAAGTGGGTCATAAATGTGTCAATAGTATCATGGATGAATAGTGGTTGGAAGGAATCATGAAAATGGATATGTTGAGATTGTAAATATGTTATAAATGACATTTAGAACATGGATTAAGTATTATATATGAGAAAACGCGATAACGAGCTATGACCATAATTGTGGAGAAATTGGAAGGAAATGGTGAATTGTGGTAAATGTAGATAAATGATGATTTTTGTGCTATATTGTGAATGTTGTTGTGGTTCTTTGGGAGTTGATATATGATGTGGGAAAATTAGTATAAACAAAGGAAATGTTGCACAATTTTCCCGTAGAAATAGTAAGCACGTTCTTGTAATTGTTTAGCTAATGTTAATACAAATTCTCTTGAAGGTAGAACGTGGCATTGAAGGAGAACAAGCGAACAATAGATTAGTTAAACGTTAAAGGTATGTGAGGCCAATTCTTTCTTTCTATAGCACGAATCCAATGGTATGATCCTTCTTTCCCCTTCATGAATTTCCTATATCCCGGAAAGCCAAGAGTCTATGATATGATGTTCCTCTAAAGGTCAATGATATTATGTATTGTACATACTCACCTTATATACTACTTCCTTCGAGGTGAGGCAGAATACTCGTGAATGCTCCATAATGACTAACTATAGGTTCTGAAAACGTGAAAGTTGCAGATTTTCACTTTGGCCTAGTCGATCGTAAAATGAAATACGGACCGTAAAGTGGTTTACGGGCCGTAAACTGCCATGTCGCATTTCAAATTCCAAAACTTTGACTTTCTGCCAAATGCTCGAATAGTTAAATATGCCTTGAAATATGGACCGTAAACTAAAAGACGGACCGTAAACTGAGTTCGTAAATCACCATGTGCTCAGCCTGACTTTCTGGTTCTGTCATCCTTTAATACGCCCATGGAATACGACCCGTATTTTAGAATACGGACCGTAAACTGATTTTACGACCACTGTTGCACCTTCACCTACTGTTCATTCCAAATCTATTCCGTTTACTGAAAAAAGACATAAAGCCGCGTAAAATCACATAGACTTGCTTAAAAACAAGTAAAACTGGTAGCAGAAAAGCGTCGATTGTGGCATAGAATGACGACCTCACGTCTCCCCTCCCAAGTATAATTGTCCATGTGTCTTTATGCATGTATTATGATGAGCATATGATGAGGGGTACATGATGATGAGAATGTTATGATGATTATATTACACCGTAACTATATGGTCGGGCAGATATACACACCACTATAGCGGGCAGCTTATACCCCGGACGCGGGAGACCTGGACGCAGGTTACTTATTATTACACCGTTCCTACATGGACGGGCAGCTTACACTTATACATTTATGCATATATGATATGAGGACGAGTATGAGTAAGACAACATGATTTATTTCTTGTATGATTCACAGTCAGTTACAGAATGCTCCTCAATTTATGCCTCCCCATTTTATTGATGTTCATTATTGTTTATGCCTCTCATACTCAGTACAATATTCGTACTGACGTCCGTTTTCTTTAGACACTGTGTTCATGCCCATAGGTAGACAGAGAGGAGATTTTTCTCCAGACTCATAGGAGCCAGTAGCTGATTACAGAGCACTCCCTTGTTCCGGAAGTGCTTATGATTATTCTTTTGTGTATATTCATGTATATATTTTGGGCATGACGGGGTCTTGTCCCGTCCTTATGTCTAATACACTAGTAGAGGCTCGTAGATACGCAGTGTGGGTTAGATGGTCTCACGAGATGCTATTATGTATATATATTATTTTGATGGTCGAGAGGCATATGTATATGAAAGTATTTACGTTTTCAAACGGAAGATGATTTTCTTATGATTTAAATATGAAATTTATAGAATAGCATTGAATGAGTAAGACAAGTAATAGAACGAGCGATGCTCGGTGGTTAGCCCCGGGTATCCGTCGCGGCCCCTAGCTGGGTCGTGACAGTAAACACATGCTGAAGGATACAGTGATCGATGAAAACCTCACAATGAACACCGTACAAATAATGCCTCCATAAGCGAAGACCAAGACCACGGCCAACAACTCCAAATCATCGGTAAGGTAATTCTTATAATGAACCTTCAACTAATGGGAAGCATAGGCTATCACTCTACCCTTTTGCATCAACACATCACACAAGCCCATATGGGAGGCATTACAATAGACAGTGAAATCCTTACCCTCTACGAGTAATGCTAAGTTCGGGGCTGTGGTGAAAAGAAGCCTGAGCTTTTGAAAGCTCTCCACACAATTATCCGTCCACTGGAAGGGAACATCCTTCTGAGTCAATCCGGTCAGGATGAAGCAATAGCAGCAAAACCCTTCACAAATCGATGGTAATAACTAGCCAAGCCCACAAAACTACGAATCTCAGTAACAGTAGTGGGCCTCGCCCAACCCCTCACAGCCTCAATCTTCTGTAGATCAACCATAATCCCATCCTTAGACACAACATGGTCCAAGAATGCTACGGACTCCAAACCAGAACTAACACGTAGAAAACTTAGCAAACGGGCTATGTTTGTTCAACAACCCAAGAACATAACGAAGATGGCTCTTATGCCCCTCTTGGAATACACCAAGATGTCATCAATAAACACAATCACAAAGGAATCAAGGAATGGCCTAAAGATGCTATTTATCAAGGTCATAAATGAGCCGGGGCATTGATAAGTCCAAAAGACATCACTAGGAACTCAGAGTGGCCATATCTCATCTGAAATGCTGTCTTCGGAATATCCTCTGCCCTGATCTGTAGCTAGTGATAGCCGAAACGCAAATCAATCTTCAAAACACCGAAGCACCCTGAAGGTGGTCAAACAGATCATCAATACGGGGCATAGGGCAATTGTTCCGAATAGTGACCTTATTCAACTAGCGGTAATCAACACACATCCTCATGGTCCCATCTTTTCTCTTCACAAATAACATAGAAGCACCCCAATGGGAGGCGCTCGGTCTAATGAACTCCTTGCTCAAAAAATCTTGTAACTGTTCCTTAAGCTCTCTCAACTCTGCTGTTGCCATCCGATATGGCGGAATAGAGATAGGACAAGTGCCCGGATCAAAGTCAATACATAAATCAATGTCGCGATCTGGTTGCATACCCAGCAGATTCGAAGGGAATACCTTCGCGAACTCGCTCACAATAGGGATAGACTCAAGGGGTGGAGATGCAACAGTCGTATAATGAACATGAGCCAATTAAGCTAGACACCCCTTACTTACTAACTTCTTCGCCCGAAGGAAGGAAATGTTCTTTTTTGGAGAGAGACTAAGAGTACCTCTCCACTCAATCCTAAGAATGCCCAGCATGGCTAAGGATTGCCTTGGCATGACAGTCCAAGATCGCCTAATAAGGAGAAAGCCAAGATGTCACGACCCAAACTGAAGGGCCACGACGGGCACCTGACTGTACTAGTCAAGTACCAACTAACTTACATCTGTGGCTGCGACATACATACATCAACTGTTTTGAAGACTCTTCTGTGAAAATACTGGATATACTGTATGAGCCAGTAAGGCTATCATAACCATCTGTAATGACATATGAAATCTCAAGTCTGGACCTCAACCGACTGTACATAACTATCTACGAGTCTCTACTAGAAAACATAACATAACGTGACCAGGACAGGGCCCCGCCATACCCATACATATGTGCATACATAAATATACATAAGACCATGCTGACTCTTGGCATCTCCGGAACAAATGGAGTGCATCACCTCAAATGCTGAGCTGACATCGTAATAGATAGATCACCAATGTGTATCTCGGGACCTGCGAGCATGAAATGCAGCCCCCCCCCCCCCCAACTCCAGGCAATAAGGGAGTCAGCACGAATAATGTACCGAGTATGTAAGCCAATAGATAACTAAACTGAAAATGTAATAACCTGGAGGCCAATGAATGTCCAGAATATCTCACCTGACCTATTTCATATGAAATACAATATAATACTATTATATATCTCACTGACCAAGTGGCCAGGCAACTGTAAAATCTCATTGATCAAATGGCCAGGCAATATGTCTCACTGACCCGTCAGCCAGGCAATCTGCCTCACTAACCCATAGGCCAGACATATCTGTCTCACTGTCCAAGTGACCAGGCTAAAGAAAATGTCTCACTGACCAAGTGGTCAGGCTAAAGAAAATATATGTATATCATGCATATGCTGAAAAATATTGATACAGTAACATGTCTCTGCTGTCTCTCTGTAAACACAAGGACATAGGGAGGGGATATGGCCCGTCAGAAAGAATAACATAACACTCGAAAACTATGCAATAATATGACAAGCTGTACTTTGACAAATATCTAGTCATAAGGTTCGTTACACTCTTACCACATATCGAATCATGCCAAGAAATAAGGAAAAACCTTAACGTACCTGAATCTCCTCGTCTCCCCAATTCTTTCAAACTCAGTCCACAATAAAATTCAATCTACATTAATACAATAAGGTCCATGATTAACACCGTAAAGAGACTTAGTCAAATCTCTACGTTAGTAACTTGTCTATATAAATTTAGGTAGCACCTCCCCTATAACATTTACTTCCTCCAACTCCACATATCAACAACAACAACAACCAGAGAAACACAACAAGTACAACATCAACAACAAGGAACAATATATCAACAACAAGTCATCAATATCTCACGACGACCGACAAGCCCAGATACAATTATCAAACACACTTTCCAATTTTTCTTTCCTTCAAAATACATATCAATGACAACAAAAACAATTTAATTAAATTACTCCAACAATTTCCAGCCACAACACAACTAAAGAATATACCTCAAATCAGCCCACACAACAACAACAACAACTTATCCGATTTCCCGCAAGTAATTTCGTAGTTCCCATCTCACAATTAAGCTATGACCGGGATGAATTTAAATATATCTAGGAGAGGGAAATTGTTACCTTACATGCCAAGAACTACTCTTTTTTCACTTTACTTCACTTCAAAGAAATCTCCGATTTGCTATCATCCGGAAGAAATCAACGCGGGCATAACCTTTATATCGTTCCTTGTATATTTTTTTTTTGCGTAGAACCTTGATATATTTTCTTGATTAGAATCCGTTCACTTACACTTTGTAAAGGAGCTAAGTTGCTGCTTTTCATATATTTTTCTGGTTGTGAGAATCATAATTAAAGGGATGTTAAATATATCCCTATGTGTAAACCGTGGGGTGCACCCACATAATACATTCTTGTCTAAAAATGTTGCACCAATAGATCCTAAAATAATATTAGTCATATGTTCCTTTCTTTGTAATGGACCCATGTGTCATGGCCGTTGACACATGTCCCTTTGTTGGGGGCTATGCCACCTTGTCTCCCACTACACTCACTAAATAAATTCCCCATTTTCCCACTTTATCTGAACATTTAACCAATTACCCACATAATTAATTTCTTGATCTCAATTCGCTTAAAAATGAATCACTTTTAGCACACTTTCTATAACCAATATCACAATCATGTGGTACAACTTTAGTCCATAGCCTCTTTATACATAAACCAAATATTATTCTCAATTACCGTCGTCACACTTGTTAAGTCCTAAATTATTTCGGGACCTCAAATTATTATACGCCGATCTCTTTATTTGCATACTTGAATATGACCAAAATTCCATATAGTTCGTATAACTTGTTCAACATCCAAACTTTGACAAAACTTATTTTCTCCGATTCGTTTAATCTCCACGATACTTACTTATCGCTTGTTAAACATAGCATAAATACTTATAACATCCAAAATAATATTGTCCTTGAACCTATGTCGATTAACTTACGACAAATCCAATGTACAAAAGTACGGGATGTAACATCCTTCCCTCGTTTAGAAACATTTGTCCTCAAATGTTAACTCTTAGAGACTTGCAAAAATTTTTCCAGAGTCTCTACTGTGGACTTAATTAAAATCCAACCTGTATGCAGCCAGAAAACACACTATATATGTCACACAGGGCCAATATCCACAAATTGCAACACTTGGTTTCATTTGACCGTAATAAGAGCTCACCTCAAGATCTATTGGGTTGTGCCGAATTTCTGAACTCAAGTATCATCTAGTCATAAGACTAGGGTATATGAATGAACTACAATCCTATGGTATCCTTGTACTTCTGTATTAATGTTACGGTAATCACGTCTGATTTATCGGTCTAAGATAGTTACTGGCTCTGTCGTTTTAGACGAGTCTCTTATGGTTTATACGACGTCAGCTCGAATGCAGCCTCTGTAATTCTCTCGATGTCAACTATTATTGAAATCCTCCAGGTGCCTAATTCCTATTCGACTATATTTGTTTGCTCGTTGATATTGTTTTCTATTACCCCAAAAATCTAACTTAACCCTTCTGATAGTCTTGTTGGAGTCTCCAACCCGTTTCTCAAGATGTGGGTTTAACCTTATGGCGTATACTCTCTTATGACCTCAATATCCGTCTTTTGCTGAGTTACTTATTCAACACTTACCTTTTCTTTTTTGTACTACTTTTGCCGCTACCTCTCCTGGTACTTTTTCGTCAAGCTCGTCTAGTACTATACATTCCTTGTGAGTCATTATTGAAATGCATTCTTGTTCTGAATTTGTTTGAGGTCTATAATACTATCTTCGTTAACCATTCCCTTGACACCTCGCGAATATCCTTTCAAAAGATATATGTAAGTCGCTCTTTTGGTATGGCCCTTTGCGATACCTAAACTCGTCAATCTTTATTCATACTTAATTATTCGAGATACCATTTTTTCTTACCATTTACTTCTTCCCTTATCTTAATCTTTATAATCATTGCCTCTCTATACCCACTACAAAATCATTCATATGAGCCCTTTGTTTATGGGGGTACCGTCTTATTCTCCTTTATCTTATGCCTGAACAGAAGCCATAATATTCACATGATTCATCATCTTAAGGGGGCTTTAAATTCTCTGGTAATCATGTCCAAAAATAGGACTTGTAAGAGTAACCATTTTGGTAACTACTTGTGTACACATATTGAATCAGCACCGATGTAGGTAATCTTCTTTGTACCGCACCTATCATCATCTTAAGGTTAATACGGCTTTTTTGTTGCCCATCCTTCAACTCTATCTCATAATCTACCTTATTGTTTCACAACTACCATGTTGGACTTTCCGCCCCTTTTCCTTTCTACGGCCTATATCTTTTATTATCTCATCCTTATGTCTCCCCTTGCTATATTGCCTCAAAATGCCGAAGATTAATTCTTTGATTGCCCTTTGATTGTCGTCTCGTTACTACAACCATTAAACCATAAGGGAGTTGACTTTATCCTAATGCTTCCTTCCACAATCCTATTAAGACCCGTAGATCGTCTTACATATTAGTCATGTTTATTGATATAGCTCGTAACTAATCTATGTTCCATGTATCGCATCGTCCACAAATTTACCATCTCTTGAGTTAACTTTTTCTCAATAATTATTCTTTGCGACATTTCTGTATAACTCACCGGGGATCCGATTCCAATTCCATTTGTTACTGTCTTGACATAAATATAAAGTCAGTCCACCGATCATTCGCAATCCGATCTTGTTTCTTCTTTTGTCTCGCTTCTCATCCTTTTGCTCAAATAATTTCGTTCTTATTACAACAGTCATAAGTATATTCCAGAATACCATTGACTTCCCTTTTGTAAAACTAGAACTTAAGGCTCAACGTTGATCATTCTGTACTCTTCTCCGATCAGCTCGCACCGTCATAGGAGCACTGTCCTCTGCAATATCAATATATTAGTACCGAGGTAATATGTGGTCCCTTTGGAATCCTTTGGAGAGATGTCGTGCGTAAATTCACTCTTTATACGTAGTATACATACGATATTTTACTTAACAAATAATGCTATATCCCTCATCATAATCTAATTAGTCACACATTACTTATAATACGATCCGAAATCCCAATCATTTCATAACATCTATTGATATTCTCTCTTAGTACTGGATATCCACAATGTTTGATTCTCCCTTATACTCTGTTTATTGAATACTACTCTAATAGGCATTTATTTTATTTGCCTCACTTCTACCTTTCCTTCTCAGCCTCTAACCTTTGTTTTTCTTTTTCTTAGCACACATACTAGACATTCGGCACTTATCGTTCTTTTGTTTTGTTGATAAACCTTATCTCATCTTTCATTATCGTAGTATGAATCTCTTCCTTCTACACCTCTCACTTTCCTTCATATCAGTAATAACAAACTTCTATCGTCTAACCATTCAGATAAATTTCAGGATAAATAACTTGAACTGTAACACAGAATGCAACTGCAGTTATAAGATCAAACAATTACCAGGCAAGGAGCTTTAGTAAACATATTCCTTTCGATCTATTAACTCAAGGTATCGCTAAGGTTAATAGGGCTGGCCCATAGTGACTTAAAAGTTTTCCTCTATAATCATCGGGTGAAATCTAATTTAATAATCTGAATTGGTATTACATGCATAGGCCTATATATATATATATATATATATATATATATATATCAAGTTCATCCCATAGCTCAATCTTTCGAAGACATATAAGGGTTGGTTAACCTTTTCCGATTTGTGAACTTCTTTTAGGGTGCTTATCTCTTTAATTCTCTTTTGATACATAAAACTTGTTTCTACCCCAAGCATACATTTTTCCTTCACATTATTATATCCTATCCTCTCTCATTTATCATAATATCTCATTATTCCCCTTTCTGATCTAATGTTTATCTATTAAATTGGTCCTATAACTGACTGTCAATTTCACCTCTAATTACTTCACTACTGTACCCTTTCTTTCTTCTAGTAAAAATCCCACTTAAAAGTTTCCACAATTTCCCTTAAATTCTCGGTAAATTTTAGCAGAGTTTCCTCTATAAATATAACAATCCTAAACCTGCACACAGCCCAGAAAACACATCTCATGCCTTAGAAGGCCACATATAGAAACACATATGATATACAACTCAACCACACAGGGCTGATTACTATAAAAGAATGTAAAATAATAAAGATCGTCTCATAATTTGTATCTGAACATTCTATCTAGAATTCCATCTTTTTCCTTCTAAACATTCCATCAGTGAACTCCCTTCACGGAGGTTTATGTTCTCGTAAATCATATTTCCCCTTATTTTCCTCTTCCTTAACACCTTATAAGTGAATCTGGATTTACTACTATAATTAATACTTGTATTACATAACTTACCTGTAACATTCCAAAATGACTGAACGATAGACTTTACTTCCTTATATAAGCACTAACATCCTGAAGTTCCAACAACGGAAACCCTTACCTTGGCCCCACTCGGCAACTCTGATCCGGTACAATTCGGTCCAATGGGAGTTGGGGGAGTTCTTCATCTGTTTGCTCTTCCACAGGTTGTTCTGTGACACCCACACCGTCTACAAATGTGCCAATTATACTGACTCTCCCAGACATACCACCGTTCTCATTTGACCCTCGTTCTGCGAATAACGTCACTCTGGGATTACATAAATGGTCATCTCCTAATACTTGTCTAACCCTTACTTATTCAGTGGGTTCGTCCTGGATCTCAAACGGATCTGTCACTATGGAGGACATAACTTCTGATGGATCTGTCTCAATAGAGGGCAAATTCTCCTATGGGTCTTTATCATACAAATGGCTGAGTCTGGAAGCCCCTGGACCATCAGCCATCTTTCCCATAGAATCCATCTCAATGCTACAAAAATAATCAAGGTTAGGACTAGAAATCTTATCCCCTACAACTTGACTCGATCGTATGATCTAGAATAAAAAGAAAGGAACCATCCTAAATACCCTGCAACCTCCTATTTATAAGTGTGGCGCGCAACACTCCCATAAACAAGATTCTACTAGACACGACTTGTAGACAACACTAGGACAGAACAGCTCTGATACCACTTTTGTCACGACCCAAACTGAAGGGCCACGATGGGCACTTGACTGTACTAGTCAAGTACCAACTGACTAACATATGTGACAACAACATACATGCATCAACTGTTCTGAAGACTCATCTGTGAAAATACTGGACATATTGTATGAGCTAGTAAGGCTATCATAACCATCTGTAATGACATATCAAATCTCAAGTCTGGACCTCAACTGACAGTACATAACTGTCTACAAGGCTCTACTAGAAAACATAACATAACGTGACCGGGACAGGGCCCCTCCATACCCATACATATGTGCATACACAAATATACATAAGACCATGCTGACTCCTGGCATCTCCGGAACAAATGGAGTGCATCAGCCTCATCTGCTGTGTTGACATCCTAATAGATAGATCACCAACCTATATCTCGGGACCAGCGGGCATAAAACACAGCCCGCCCCCCCCCAGGCAATAGGGGAGTCAGTACGAATAATGTACCGAGTATGTAAGGCAATAGATAACTTAACTGAAAATGTAATAATCTGGAGGCCAAAGAACGCCCTGAATGTCTCACCTGACCTGTCTCATATGAAATAGAATATAATACTATTATATATCTCACTGACCAAGTGGCCAGGCAACTGTAAAATCTCACTGACCAAGTCGCCAGGCAATATGTCTCACTGACCCGTCAGCCAGGCAATCTGTCTCTCACTGACCCATAGACCAAACATATCGGTCTCACTGACCAAGTGGCCAGGCTAAAGAAATTATATGTATATCATGCATATGTTGAATAATACTGATACTGTAACATGTCTCTCCTGTCTCTCTATAAACCCAAGGAAATAGGGAGGGGATATGGCCCCTCAGAAAGAATAACATAACACTCGGAAACTATGCAATAACATGACAATCTCTACTTTGACAAATCTCTAGTCATAAGGTTCGTTACACTCTTACCACATATGGAATCATGCCCAGAAAAGAAGGAACAACGTTAACGTAACTAAATCCCCTCGTCTCCCCAATGGTTTCCAAAGCAGTCCACAATACAATTCAATCTACATTAATACAATAACGTCCATGATTAACATCGTAAAGAGACTTAGTCGAATCTCTACGTTAGTAACTTGTCTATATAAATTTGGGCAGCACCTCCCCTGTAACATTGACTTCCTCCAACTCCACATATCAACAACAACAACAACCAGTGAAACACTACAAGTACAATATCAACAACTAGGCACAATATATCAATAACAAGTCGTCAATATCTCACGACGAGCGACAAGCCCGGATACGATTATCAAACACACTTCTCCAATTTTTCTTTCCTTCAAAATACATATCAATGACAACAAAAACAATATACTTGAGTTACTCCAACAATTTTTAGCCACAACACAACTGAAAAATATACCTCAAATCAGCCCACACAACAACAACAATAACTTATCCGATTTGTCGCAATTAATTTCGTAGTTCCCATCTCACAATTTTGGTGTGACTGGGATTAATTTAAATATATCTAGGAGAGGGGAATTGTTACCTTACATGCCAAGAACTACTCTTTTTTCACTTTAATCCACTTCAAAGAAATCTCTGATTTGCTATCATTCAGAGGAAATCAACGCGGGCATAACCTTTATATCGTTCCTTGTATATATATATATATTTTTTGTGTAGAACCTTGCTATATTTTCTTGATTAGAACCCGTTCAGTAAAGGAGCTAAGTTGCTGCTTTTCATATATTGTTCTGGTTGTGAGAAACATAATTAAAGGGATGTTAAATATATCCCTATGTGTGAACCATGGGGTCCACCCAAATAATACATTCTTGTCTAAAAATGTTCCACTAACAGATCCTCAAATAGTATTAGTCCTATGTTCCTTTCTTTGTAATGGACCCATGTGTCATGGACGTTGACATTTGTCCCTTTGTTGAGGGCTATGCCCCTTTGTCTCCCACTACACTTACCAAATAAATTCCGAACTTTCCCACTTTATCCGAACATTTAATCAATTACCCATATAATTAATTTCTTGATCTCAATTCGCTTAAACATGAATCACTTTTAGCACCTATAACCAATATCGTAATCATGTGGTAGAACTTTAGTCCATAGCCTCTTTATACATAAACTAAATATCATTCTCAATCACCGTAGTCACACTTGTTAAGTCCTAAATTATTTCGGGACCTCAAATTTTTATACCCTGATCTCTTTATTTGCATACTTGAATATGACCAAAATTCCATATAATTCGTATAACTTGTTCAACTTCCAAACTTTGACAAAACTTATTTTCTCCGATTCGTTTAACCTCCATGATACTTACTTATCACTTGTTAAACATAGCATAAATACTTATAACATCAAAAATAATATTGTAGTTGAACTTATGTCGATTAACTTACGACAAATCCAATGTACAAAAGTACGGGATGTAACACAAGACATCCCCAATATAATATCAACGTCCACCATATTGAGAATCACCAAATCTACCCAAATGTCATACCCTATAAAAGTAACAAACAAGACCGATAAACTCGATCAACAATCACAGAATCTCCGACTGGAGTACACACATGAATAGGTATATCTACGCTATCACAAGGCCTATCCTAACCAATGGCAGGAAATGCAGATACATGTGAATAGGTGAATCCGAGATCAAATAACACAGATGCTACTCTATGACGGACATAAATGTTACCTGAAATCATAGCATCTGAGGCCTCTCCCTCGGGCCTACTAGAAACTGAGTAACAATGGGCTACACCATGCCCAGTCTAATATCCCCCTCTCGCACTCTGAGAACCACCTCTAGCTTACTGGGAACCACCTCTAGAACCATGCGAAGTACCGCGGCCTGAGTTCACACCACCCCTCTGAGATGTCCCATCACGACAACTAGATTATATTATAGTCCTCCATGGCTTATAATCCCGCTTGGGTCTGGGACATCTCCTAGAAATATGCCCAAACTCTCTACAAGAATAACAGGTGAGAGGAGACGAACGCTAATACACAGAAGCTGAAGACCCGGATGAAGCAGCCCTGTGCACTTGTCCGGAGATCGAACTCTTAGGAGCTCTCTGCCTAGGTGGCTCATTGGGGGAAACCTGTAATGCTGAATGCACAGGACGGCCAGAATATGGCTAATGCGGCCTCAAAAACTGACAGGCACCCCTTGAACTAGAACCACCATAACTACCAATCTGACGTGGCTTCTTGTCACCACCACCAAAAGCACGGGCCTTAGCGCCCTCAGCCATGAAGCATGCTCGATAATGGACTGGAATAAAGCCCCCATAGACTCCATCTGAAGACAAGGAATCTGTAGAGAGCCTACTAGTTCTCCAACAAAACGCCTGATCTGATCGGCCTCAGTAGGGATCAACGGAGTAGAATAACAGGCCAGATATAGGAAATGGGTCACATAGGAGTCCAAAGACATGTCCCTCTGCTCAAGATGCAAGAACTCCTCCCTACGCTCCTCTCACAAAGATCGGGGCACATACTTCTCAAGGAAGGTCGGGTAGAACTGAGTCTAAGTCAAAGGAGGAGAATCCCCAGGTCTGCACACCATGAAATACCTCCACCACGTCTTCGCATCTCTGCAAAACTGGTAGGACATATAATCAACGTCGTGGGTCTCCACTATCCCCATACGGTGCAGTAACTCAAGCATATCAAGAATAAACTCATAAGCATCCTCAGACGAAGCACCAGAGAACCCCGGCAGCTCTAACTTCCTGAATCTCCCAACAAGATCCTGATCAGAAGCAGTCATAACAGCGTACTTCATGGGCCTAACATCATCACCAAGAGCGGGTATCGCAACAATGCGAAGAGCCATAGCTGCGGCGGGATGTGCTACTCGTGTAGGTCCCTACTCAGGGGTCTTCGCCCCAACCCTAGTCTATGAACCCCCGCCAGGAGTTGTAACACCGGCTGCCGCCTGCGGGTCATCAAGATGAAGTAAGACCCTAGGCATAGTATCCTACATGGCCTGGCTAGAAGTAACCTCGGGCTATGTCTATACTGGAGCCACATCCTAGGGATCAGGAGACGGCGATCTTTCTCGGTGCTGTCCTACCACAGGAGCCCCACCCCTAGCTGTGGCGGCCCCGTAGCCTCTCGCTCTGCCGCGCCTTCGGGCTGTGGAAAGGAATAGATAAGATAGTCTTACGGGAGATATATATATATATATATATATATATATATATAGTAGAATAGTGCAGAATAATAATTATACCCCCAGGGTCTAGTCTGAATAATAACTTAATGAAGTGGAAAAGAATAGATAAGATAGTCTTACGGTAGATATATATATATATATATATATATATATATATATATATATATATATATATATATATATATATATAGTAGAATAGTGCAGAATAATAATTATACCCCCAGGGTCTAGTCTGAATAATACAAGAGCATATAAACGGGAAATAATACAAGTTTGGAATAATAATGCATAAGTGTCTATGTCTCTAAATAGAATAGGACATAAAGATAGAGAAGTCTTCAAGGCAGCGAACGGCCATGCTCACCCGGGAAACTCGAAGATAATGCTGAAATGACTATCAACCACGCGTCAAAGAAGTGGATCTGACCTGATACTCTTCATTAATAAAAGAATGCCGCAACTGCAGGTCAGTACAAAACAACAGTACTGATAGGCATCATCGGCCGACCTAGCATAGCTAATGCAATTCAGATAATATAGCACATAGGCAGACAAACCAAGAAGTACAAATCAAACATAATCAAAACCAAGCACACCTCATTGCCTAGGTAAAGCATCTAATCCTAATTGTGCCAAGACTGAATATATCGAGTCCGGATCTAACATAACAAATATAGAACCAAAATCATCTAATAAATCAAGCCATAATGCAATGCAATGCCATGCAAATGCAATGTACACATGTACTCCGGACGAAAATATCGACGTCTCGGTAGCACAACCCAGTGTGACTCGCGAAGTCTAAGTACCACCTATCCCGGATCTTTACCCAACAGACATACGGGACCTCGAATCTTTGCCGATAGGGGGTTCTCACCGACACCACTCTAGGGGACCTGCAGGGTCCATACACTCACCAATTCTGGAACTAACATCGGATATCGGTGATGCAATCAACGATTTCGAAACTAACATCAGATATCGGCCATCTCACGTCACTCAAGTAAAACCGAGCCTAGCTCATCAAGGTGGTTCATCAAATATCATTAGAATCTCAATAGTGTATCATTAAAATGAGAGCGCGTGCAATGCATGTATCAACATCAATAGTCATGCTCAATATCCCAAGTACCAACAATGGATATGCTAATAATATATCGGAATCACAAATACCAACAGTGGGTACGCCAACAATATAACCAAATCACAAGTACCAACAGTGGGTACGCCAACAATATCGTAATCAAGATGATAAAATAGGAACCAACATCTATCAACAACGCATGGCATCAAGCCAACACAATAGAACAATCAAATCACAACATAACGGGATGGCTAGCCCCAAACACATAACAGGGCCCAACCTAAGGCAATATTCAACCAAACTTCATACCGAAAGTTCACATGCTGTCTCAGATAATATAATCTAAATATGCGCTTTGCTATATGAAGTCTCACCAAGGGTAAGCCATAACCTACCAAGATGGCCGAACCGCAACACCAATAACTCACTCCTTTTCCTTGCCTTTCCGCTGAACCTCAGAACTAAAGTAGTTGAAGCATAATTGAAATCTAGATTAGAAATCATGAAGAATGATACTAATATTAATACCAATCTATTTAGGTCAATCCTAACCCTAGAAATTGTTAAAACAGGCCCACAAGGGCAAAACGAAAAATTCAGAAGCAAAATATCAAATTAAGCATTAGGTGATCATAACCTAACCACTAATTGCTAAATTAACTCAGAGATTTCCCCAATTTAGAATTTGAAACAAAACCCCCCAGTTTGGGTATAAACCCAAACTTTTTGATTCCGAAATTCAACACTAGAAATGGAAGATATATGATTAACAAGCTTGGATTCATCAAAATCTAACATAAACCCCATCAGTTTCGTCATTAATAAGCATAGAGAAAATGTTCATCAAAACCCTTTTCCAACTTCCATTACTGAGGGATTATTGAAGGAAAGGGGGAATCTAAGATAATAATGATTAAAGGAAGAGTAAAGGAATTAGCAAGATTTACCTCCAAGAATATCCTCCAAATATCTCTAAGAGCAGTTCCCTCAAGGTCAAACTTTGAAATAGAAATAAATGAGAGTCTAAAGGGCTTTTAACACATCATTAATAATACCCACTGCCCATCACCCGTTTTAGCGGCAATGGGACCGCCCCAGCGGTGCCGCTTCAACGGTCACTTGACCGTTTCAGCGGTCAAGGAAAACCCATTGGACCGCTCCAGCGGCAGGGCTACACTCTAGTAGTACTGCTGTCGCGGTGCTGGTACCGCCAAAGCGGGCACCAGACACCAAAACTTACCAGGTTTCACCGTTTGATCTGATTTTTTGACTAGTTCCCGAGGCCATCTGCTCACATACCATACATATAGACAAATATAAAAACACGCTACGAACGCCCCCGTGGCCTCGGAATTTCCAACGGAGGTCTCGTTGATCGAGTCAACCCCCGATGCCTTAATTCTAATTTCCCAACCCAAGTCCCAAAATATATCCGAGTGTATTGGGAACAAAACCAAATACACACGCAAGTTCTAAACGGCGGTCCGGACCTCTCGAAATCGACGGAATCCCGAAAAAGGTCTGTTTATCCAAAAGTCAACTTTGGGTCAATTATTTTTCACTTTAAGCCTATATTTCACAAAAGTTGCTCGAATTCGGTCTAGACACCTCGAAAAGCGTGCCAACGGTCCCCTTGAATCAAAATTAAGCTAATTAATGCTCAAGGAAGGGCAAAAATGCCTAAAAGACTATAACGACCAAACGGGTCGTTACATAATCAGATTCTATGAGGAGCAGTTTACCAGAGGGGCAGATCCACCATCTCTTGAAATCTTGGATCATGTGCCTCCAATGATATCTAAAGAGCAGAATGATCTTATTGTTGACTATCCTACTGAGAAAGAAATTAAGAGGGTAATTTTTAGCCTAAATGGGGAAAGTGCCAGTGGACCAGATGGTTTAACAGGGGTGTTCTTTCAAACTTCTTGGGAAATTATAAAAGAAGATGTCATAAATATGGTCATGGCTTTCTTTTGTGGAGCAAAACTTCCTAGATTTATTTCTCATACTAATTAGGTTTTGCTGCCCAAAAAGGATATCATCAACTCCTTTTCAGACATGAGACCAATTAGTTTAAGCAACTTTAATAATAAGATTTTCTCAAGATTGATCCATGAAAAACTAGTTAATATTCTATATGAGATTATATCCTTGAACCAAGTAGGGTCTGTGTAGGGGAGAAGAATTGTGGAGAACATCCTGCTAACTCAAGAAATTGTCTCGGATATAAGACTAAGAACAAAAACTGCCAATGTTGTAATGAAATTAGACATGGCAAAGGCTTATGATAGAGTGTCTTGGTTGTTCATGGTAAAGGTGTTGAGGAAATTTGGCTTTTCTAAAAGACTGATAGACATGGTGTTTAGGATCATCAGTAATAATTGGTATTCAGTCTTGGTGAATGGTCAACAAAAGGGATTTTTTCAATCTTCAAGAGGAGTAAAGCAAGGGGATCTACTATATCTTACTTTATTTATTATTGTTGCTGAAGTACTTACAAGGAATTTAAATGCTCTATATCAGGATCCACAATTTAAAGGATATGAATGGAGTCCAAAAGTGAACCACTTAGCCTATGCTGATGATATGATTATATTTTCATCAGCAGAGATAGGCTCTTTGCAACTAATTATGGATATTCTGTGGAAATATGAAGCTCCATCCGGGCAAATGATTAAAAAAGAGAAGAGTGTAGTGTATATGCACAAAAATGTCCCAGGAGATGTAAGTATTATAGTGGAAATTGTGACAGGAATAGGAAGAAGATATTTTCCTTTTACTTACTTGGGATGCCCCATATATCATAGCAGAAGCAGAAAGGAATTTTTTGCATGCAAAATAATGAGGGTAGATGAATAGATTACAAGGCTGGGAGGGGAAGTTACTATCCTTTGGAGGAAGCGTTGTACTAATCAAACATGTGTTACAAAGTCTACATATGCATCTACTATCAGCAGTGAGTCCACCTATAGGTGTTATCAAGGAATTTCATAAAATGTTTGCCAAAGTTTTTTGGAGTAATACTATAGGGGGAAAAAGTAGACACTGGACATCATGGAACAACTTGTGCGTTCCAGTAATAGAAGGAGGAGTAGGATTCAGCTCATTACATGATATGTCAGTGGCACCGTTTTGCAAATTATGGTGGAATTTTAGGACTAAGCAATATGTTTGGAGTGCATATATGAGTAACAAGCATTTTAGGAAAGAAAATACAGTGATTGTGCAGTGGAAACAGGGTTCACAAGCATGGAAGAAGATTCTACTAGCCAGGGATTTAATAGAAAATCAGATATGGTGGCAGTGTGGAATGGGAAACTCATTATTTTGGTATGACAATTGGACTGGCTTGGGTGCTTTATATTATGCAGTGGAAGGATTTGATGGGAGTGTCTGGAATATGTCAGAAATGATAAATGAATAAGGACAATCAAATGAATAGAAGTTGGAGACAATTTTGCCTACTGATGTATGCCAACATATTGTCTACAACATTAGGACATCACAATCAAAGAAAGGAATGGATAGACCATGGTGGTTACTAGAAACAAATGGGAAATTTTATGTCAAATCAGCGTGGGACTTTATCAGATCAAGAAGAGAGCAAAGAGAATCATATAAATACATGTGGATGAAAGGATTACCTTTCAAAATATCACTTTTTTCTATGGAGATGTTAGAGATTTAAAGTGCCAGTAGATGATGTTTTGAAAGGGATGAAGTATAACATGGCCTCAAGGTATTGGCGTTGCTCAAATCCAAGGGAGAAGACAATCCAACACCACTTTGCCATATCATATTCAACTAATAGGACATGGTTCAACTTTTCTTCTATTGCAGGGATACAAATTGATGGATTACCACTACAACAAAGGATTGTTAAATGGTGGCAGGCTCCAGTTACTGGTAGATTAAAATAAATATTTCAAGCTGTACCTGTTTTTATTATTTGGGAGTTGTGGAAGAGGATGAATGCAATCAAAGATACGGGGGAAAAGATCAGTAGGCAGAGTAATTTTTTTGATATATACAACAATTCAAAGACAGATCTTGACAAGAAATCTATCTATTAAGCAATTGCGTAACAGATGGAATCTTGTGCTGCAAATGATGGGAAGAGGAGAACCTAATATAAAGATTACTAAGGTGATCTGGGAATTCCCACCAGAAGGATGGATTAAATGTAACTGTGATGGAGCTTTAGGGGGCCAAGCAGAGGATATAGGAACAGCTACAAATACAGAAGCAGAGGTTAAAGGAGTTCTGGAGGCTATGAGGTATTGCAATAATGTTCAGATGGATCGTATTATCATGCAAACAAACTCACAGCTAATACACAGAGTGCTTACAGAAGATTAGAAGCCACCTTGGCAAATTTCTCAATGGGTAGAGGAGATATAAATATTGGAGGTGGGAATGGACATCATCTATACATATATATTGAAGGAAGGGAACAATTTGGCTGATGCATTGGCAAATCAGGCTCTTGATATTGGCTCATTTCATTGCCAAACATTTTAAGAGTTTGAAAGTTACAAAAGGAAGATTTTAAACAGTGACAAGTCCCAAATTCAATTTATTGGGATCAGAATCAAATAATGAGCGATATTCTGGAGAAAAGGAGGAAACAGGTCAAGATGGAGGAAAGAAATGGAATGGGAGGCACCACCACCCTAGTCAAATCCTTAGGGAGGAGACTATGGTGGTTTTTTACACTAACTATGTGTTCTTTTTTGCGAGTACTGAAGCAGATAATTTCAATACAGACTCAGCACAAAATGATGAATATAAAACACGGTCTGTACATGGAAAATAATCTACAACAGCAAGCAACACAGAGGAAGTACAAGGCAAAAACACATCTGGGGAAGTATATACACAGGATAAGAAGCAGATATGTAAAATGCAAAAAAGCGAAGCTCAAATTTAAATCCAAAATCATGGAGTCCTACAGGCAAGATAGGAAACACAGGAAGCAACAACAACATCAGGCAAAACATGATAAGAACAGGCAAAGGAAAATAAGATTCGTACCAGAACTTGGTCAACATTAATGGCGGCTTATAAAAGGGGTTGCAAGAGCCTCATCATCCCTCGATTTAGCTTATGCAAGAGACAAAAACATCAATTAATAGTTGTTTCTAGAGGGAATAGAATAACACAATAAGCCAAGCAACAAAACAGTTAAATAAAGGATGTTCAGTTCAGATGCAGCTCAAATCGGGAACAAAAGGAAGACAAACATACCTGAGAAGGATGATACCATCGGAAAGTGACACCATCGGCGTGAATCAAAGTCAATTTAATCATTTTCACAAGCGCAGCTATGAAGGTTCTAGAGTATATCGAACAAGAAGAGAGAGAAGCAACAAAAGCAAATCTGGTTGCCTAATTCAACCATTATTTTATTTTGTCTTTTTCATTTTATTTCTTTTTTAGTATTTTGGGCCAAGAATTTTAAATGGCCTTTTATTTGGGTCAGGTCCGTTTGGCCCTAGCCATTTTGATAAATTCTTTTGATTTTGGATAAATAAAATGCCCAATGGGAAAAAATTTAATTAAAAAAAATCATTGGAAGGCTCGTAACATAACCATCAAATTGGTAGTTTCATAGGGATAGTATAGAAAGATAGATGGCAAATATATATTTAACTATAACGTAAAAACTCGATCAGATTTGGATGTGACATTGACAATTTGTTTTTTGGTAGCTCAAATATTTAACTATAATGTAATAATCAAAATCCATCATCATCATATCTAATATGCCGATACTTGTAAAATCTTTTACATTGGTTCAATTTCCTTTTAAAGAAATTAATCGTATTTTAAGCTAACCTACTTGTTTTGGTTACCAGCTAATTCGAATATATTGAGCTAGGAAAGTTTGCTAGATATTACTTGTGCCAAACAAAAAAGCCACATGTTTAATTTCCTTATATCAAGCTGGAGAATTGATCTTGGATTACTAGTTAATCAAGCTATAAAGAAGCAAGGTGATTTAAAGAACTAACTATAGTCAATCCCCTCTATAATTTTCATTCGTTGTAATTACATTTCATTACAACGACATAATATTCTACGGAACCGATTTTTCATGTTGTATTTTACTTCTCTATGATAACATTATACCTATAACAATAGTGGAATTCAATATAGCGGTATACTCTTTGTAAAATTACCTCTCTATAACAGTCATACTCAACACATTGTATAATATTATTTTGTAAGAAATATTTGTGTACAAAATAAATTATTAAAATATTTATGATAATCATCATTAATATCATGCACATAGTAAATTTCAAGTACAAATATCTAAAAGGAAACAAGTATATTTCTCATAATAATCTGATTTAGTCATGAAAATTTTCAAAATCACCTATTTTCTATCCACTGTATAAATTTGATACTTATTTCCTTGATTTTGGTAGCTAATTAGTCTATTTTAAGTCCACTGTTTAGCTCTTAAACAACCTTTCAGGAAAAGCTGTTCAATTCTCTTCTGAGGAAAGTTTGGACAAAATTCTTCTTCAATTTAAGCGTTATATTATCACTAAGAGAGTACAATTTACGAAACAACCTACAACTGAAAAATTCTTATGTCACACTTGAAATATTTAGATTCTCAATTAATTTTAAATGCATATGTTGCTTAGATTTTAATTCTTTATCTGTATGGTACATCTAGTTATAGATTTATTATTAATTTATTAATCTTTTTAATTTTTAATTAATGAGATATGAAAAAAAAATGAGATTTTCAAATTAACAAGTATATTATTTCCGTTTCTCACATAAAAAGTACATAAAAATAATTATTTGCGTAATTTTATTTATAACAGCTAAATGAGATCTATACATTAAATGCTAGTATACATACATAACAACACCCTCACTATAGCCGTCATGAAAAACGCTGCCATTATAGAGAAGTTTGACAAGTTAGACATCACATAATACTCCTACAAGTTTTGTACACCGCTAAATTGGTAAATCACAATGTAGTTATATCGTTTCATATATTTTTTTCCCTCTGTTTATGAATCAAATTAACTAAAATTGGCAAAAGAGAGTCACCTCACATCTATTAAAACATGAATGAAACAAAACAGGATATAGCACAATGTTAATATGATTGTCGTGTTGCTGGTTTTTTCCTACTTTACATAGAAATATGGGTTTTATATGAAATGTACTAAATTTATTTTTCAAATGAAATGTATTAATCTAATATAGGAATTTTATCCATTCGTGGATAGAGTAATTAAAATAGATTTTAAAAAGCTGAGGTAAATAAAATTTTATTTGTATATCTAATTTTTAGTCATTGTGACCAATGTTATAAATGAAGAAACCTAGTAAATTCATAACAGACATGTCCGTGATTGCTCATAGATCACATGCCTAAAATTCTTTTTAAGAAACAACAATAGATTGATAATTTTAGTTTTGATAAAATTAACTACAGTATCTTGGTTTGATAAGTGATAACTACTAGACATGCAGTTCCACTAATTAAGAAGTTATTTTCTCAGACATAACTGAAAGATTGGCCGTAATATGAAAGTTTATCAAAAAAAGGTTAATTAATTTTTAGTTGGCTAGGTGTAATATACACCAAAATATGTGAAGTGTATTTCAGAGCAATCAATCCCGCTGGCACTTAAATATTTTTGTTATATGTATAAATATACGAGATTAAATGCAATAATGGTAACATTTTGCTGAAAGCAGAGAGGTAAAGAATCAACGAACATCAACGACTGAGCAAAATCTAAAATGGCTAATGACAAGTACTTATATACCAAAGTAACTCCCGAATGTCACATTGATTATAGCTTTACTACACCATATAAGAAATACATATATGTATGACTTCATAACTCGTGAAACAAGGTACATTCGAGATCAAAAACTACAAATGAATTATTCTGCCAATAAAATATGTGTGTTATGGCATACGAAGGACACCGTAGCTACTCAAGGAGTAGAGGATTTGTGTAGTGGAGAAAGTGAAGGCTTTGGCCAACTTGGAAGCTCGGGCTTTGGCCAAGATGGAAGCTCAGACTTCAGCGCGGCTGGGACTTCAGCCCAAGATGGAAACTCGAGCTTCCATGCAGCTGGGAATTGAGGCTTTGGCCAAGATGGAAACTCGGGCTTTGGCGTAGCGGGGACCTGAGGCTTTGGCCAAGATAGAAGCTCAGGCTTTGGCGCAGCTGGAACCTGAGGCTTTGGCCAAGATGGAAACTCAGGCTTCGTCGCAGCTGGGACCTTTGACTTTGGCCAAGATGGAAACTTAGGCTTCGACGCAACTGGGACATCAGGTTTTGACCAAGATTGAAACTCGGACTTCGGCGCAGCTGGGACCTTAGGCTTAGGCCAAGATGGAAATCAAGCTTTGATGCAGCTGGGACCTAAGGCTTTTTCGAAGATGGAAGCTCGGGCTTCGAAGTAGCCGGGACCTCAGGCTTTGACCAAGATAGAAACTCGGGCTTCGGCATAGCTAGTACCTCAAGTTTTGGCCAAGACAGAAATTTAGGCTTCGGCGCAGCTGGGACCTCAGGCTTTTTCCAAGATGGAAGCTCGGGCTTCGACGCAGCTGGGACCTCTGCGAAGATGGAAACTCGAGCTTCGGTGAAGCTGGAACCTGAGGGTTTGGCCAAGATGGAAGCTCGGGCTTCGCAGCTGGGACCTTAAGCTTCAGCCATGATGGAAGCTCGGGCTTTGGCATAACTGGATCCTCAGGCTTTGGCCAAGATGGAAGTTAGGGCTTCAGCCCAGCTGGGACCTCAGGCTTTGGCCAAGATGGCAGCTTGGGCATCAGCGTAGCTGGGTCCTCAGGCTTTTTCGATGAAAGCTCGAGCATTAGCACACTTAGAAACTCGGGCTATTTCATGTTTGAAGATTTCGGGAATTCTGGTTAAGGAATTTTAGAGGCAGACATCTCTAGAAGGTGACGCGCATTTGCAGTAGTTATCATGTGCTCATGCATAAAACAGAGAAATGTGAGCAGGAAGATGAAGGTTAGGTTGTAATATTGAGTCATTGTTTTCTTTGATCCCAGAAGCTTAGTGAAAAATGCTCTAAAAGAAAATAAAATTTTGATATTTCGTTGGTTTTCCATATTGCTCTATATAGGTTTTACATGCATGCAATAAGGAGGATTTAAAGGGATATGTTAGTTGAACTTCTCATCTATTTGCCCGGCAGTATTATAGTATCTTGAATTTGTCTTATAGTAGCTGTCACGACTCGACTAGGGGCCGTGACGGGTACCCGGGGCTAACCACCGAGCACCACTCGTTCTACTACTCATCATTCTTATTAAACGTTCTTTACATTAATTTCATACTCAAATCATATAGGAAATCATTTTTCATTTGAGAATATAAATACCCTTGTATATATATGTAAGCATTTCGGCCATCAAAATAATATAAATACATATACAGTACAGACCTTGTGAGACCATATACCCTACACTGCGTATCTACGAGCCTCTACTGGAGTGCTAGACATAGGGACGGGACAGGACCCCGTCGTGCCAAAAATATACAAATATACACAAAAGCATAATCACGGCACCTCCAGAACAATTGAGTGCTCTCAATCAGCCACTATCTTCTATGAGTCTGGATCAAGCTCACCTCCCTGTATACCTGTGGGCATGAACACAGCGTCCAAAGAAAACGGACGTCAGTACGAACATTGTACTGAGTATGAGAGGCATAAGTAATGAAAATACGTCAATGAGATAAAGGAAGCATCAATAAGGAGCAACTGCATACGACTGTCACTTATAAAAGAATAACACATAGTGGCTTACTCGTAATGATCATCATATCAAGTATGCATAAATGTACAAGCTGCCCACCATATAGGTACGGTGTGATAATCATTAGCCTGCGTCTAGGCCTCCCGCGTCCGGGGTACCATCTCATGTTGCACACTAGTGGTGTCTGCCCATGCAATCTGGACATGGTGTATACATATAGCTGCCAGCCTTGGCAGTGTCTGCCCGACCATATAGGTGCGGTGTGATAGCATCATGCACATATCTCATGGACCTATCATATCCTCATCATACTAATATCATAATACATGCATAATAACGCAAGAAAGCCATGCTTTATCGGGGTGACGTAAGGTCGTGAACCCCCGATTCCATTGTGGTGCACTTATACGCATTCTGCCTCACCTTGAAGGAAATAGTAGTTAAGGTGATTGCATACAATAAATGACATCATTATCCTTATAGTCATGACATATCACAAACTCTAGAATCTTAGACTCAAGCTCATCGTCATCATTAATAGGCTCATAACGTATTTCATATAGTTATTCATGAACATATACTCATAGTTTTTGCGGAATGTAAGAGATTCATGAAAAGGAAGGAAAGTCATACTATAGGATTCATGCCATAGAAAGAAAGGACTAGCCTCGCATACCTTTTACGTTTAACTAATCTATCGCTTGCTCGTTCTCCTTCAATGCCCACATTTCTACCTTCAAGAGAATTCGCATTAACATTAGTTAATCGGCTATAAGCACGTGTTACTATTTCTAGGGAAAATTGGGCTGCATTTCCTTTGTTTCTACCACTTTCCCCATATTCTATATCAACTCCCAAACATTCATAACAACATTCACAATATCACAAACAACAATCATCATTTATCTACATTTACTACAATTCACCATTTCCCTTCAATTTCTCCACAATTATGGTTATAACTCATTATCGCGTTTTCTCATATATAAAACTTAGTCCATGGTCTAAATGTCATTTATAACATGTTCACAATCGCAACATACCAACATTCATAATTCATCCCAAGCTATTATTCAACAATGACACTATTCACTCTTTCATGACCCATCTCCTATATCTTTCTACAATCCAAGTGTCTTAGCCTTCCAATACCTTAAACAACATGGAATGACCATAAAAGTCACCTTAGATGATGGATGAACAACCCTTGAGTGGAACTTCTCTTCTTGCACTAAAACCCTAACTCACTTCCTTTGAGTTTTTTTGGTGTAGATGAACTTTTGTTAGGTTTCATACACTTGATTTAGTGGTTTTGAGGTAGTTGATCATGGATTTCCTTTGATTTCTTTTGGATGAATATTAGAGAGTGTTTTAGAGTTTTCTTGAAATGTAGAGAAGTGAAATGAAATGAGGGAGAGAGGGCCTTATATTAAATTAAAACCTGTCTCGACCAAGATATACGGACCAACATACGGTCCGTACATTTTATACGGGCCGTATGTTTGGTCCAGTAGGTGATGCCCCTCTTGGCTAATTATACGGCCTAACATACGGCCAGTATAATTTATACAGTCCGTATGTTAGGCCATATAATGCCTAGTTGTTCCAATTTGGTTCTCGTCGACTCGTTTGATCTCCAATCCTTATGGAACCTTCTTGACACTTATTTAACACCTCAATAAAAATCTAAGGGACGTTATCACTCGTCTCTGAAACATCTTTACTCGTCGCTCATAATTCTTACCCGACGCACAACATATCCTTTGCCTTCCTTGATAACCTTCTTCCTTTTCGTTAAATGTCTTCTAATCTTGATTATGGTCATCAAATGCTATTTCTTACTTATCTAAACATCTCATACGTTGTGCTCTTTGCTAGCCTATTCACTGTACGTTAACGGGGAGTTTTCCAAGGTGTAACATTCTTCCCCCCTTTTGGAACATTCTTCCTCGAATGTTAAACACTCGGGAATTTTATGAAAATTTCGCCAGAGTTTCTCCTGTAATAGGGCACTACCATCCTGTCACAACAACCCATAATTATATTGTCTCATAGGGCCACAACACAATGAAACTATAAATTGGCCACACACGACCAAAAGCATGAAAAGTAAGCATACATACCTTATATTATTGGTGTTTCATCTTGAATCTCTCTTGGGGGTTGGAATAAGTGTGGATATGTGGATTTCATTTTCTCTTTCGCTTCCCAAGTCATTTCTTCTCGGTTGTTGTTTCGCCACAAGACCTTGACTGAAGCTACTTCCTTATTTCGAAGTCTTCATACGTGTCTGCCTAAGATGATAATGGGTTCTTCTTCATATGCTAGCTTTTCTGTTACTTGGACATCATCAATTGGAACAATCCGCGTAGGATCTCCAACACACTTGCAGATGATTTTATAAGGTCCAATGTATCGAGGACTTAACTTTCCCTTTTTGCCAAATCTCATCACCCCTTTCATTGGTGGTACCTTCAAGAATACCCAATCATCAACCTGAAATTCCAAGTCTCACCGGCGGTTGTCCGCATAAGATTTTTGGCGACTTTGGGCTGTCAATAATTGATCTCGGATTACCTTGAATTTTTCTACCGCTTGCTGAATCAATTCAGGGCCTATTAGTTGTATTTCTCCTATTTCAAACCATCCAATTGGGGACCTGCACTTCCTTCCATATAAAGCATCATACGGAGCCATTTGAATACTGAAATGGTAGCTATTGTTGTATGCAAACTCAATAAGGGGTAAGTGATCATCCCAACTACCACCGAAATCCAGCACATATGCTCGGAGCATATCTTCCAGGGTCTGAGTAGTATGCTCGGCTTGCCCATCAGTTTGCAGATGGAATGCCGTGCTAAGTTTCACCTGGGTACCTAGACCTTATTCAAAGGACTTCCAGAACTTGGCTGTAAACTGTGCTCCTCTATCTATGATAATGGATAGTGGAATACCATGAAGTCGCACAATTTCTTTGAGATGCAACTTTGCGTAGTCTTCCACTGAGTATGTGGTTCTGACTGGAAGAAAATGAGCTGCTTTCGTAAGTCTGTCAATGATCACCCATATAGAATCATACTTTCCTCGGGAACGAGGTAACCCCACAACAAAATCCATGTTGATTACTTCCCACTTCCAAGTAGGGATTTCCATTGCTTGCAATAATCCTCCTGGCTTCTGATGCTCGATTTTCACTTGCTGGCAATTTGGACACTGAGCTACAAATTCTGCTTTGTCTCTTTTCATGCCATCCCACCAATATATCAATTTGAGATCGTGATACATCTTGGTTGCACCTGGGTGAATAGAATACCGAGAATAATGGGCTTCCTCTAGAATTCGACGGCGCAATTCTGCGACATTTGGAACACATAGCCTGCCTCGGTATCTAAGAATTCCATTCACGGAAGTTTCAAATAGGGACTTCTCTTTTCCATCAGATGTGTCTCTGTAATGGCACAATTGAGGATCTTCATACTGACGCTCTTTCACTTCTACATTCAGAGATGAAACTGTGGGATCATTAATACCAATCCCTGCACTACCTGAATCAATTAGACGTACTCCAAGATTAGCTAATTGATGGAGCTCGTGAACCATCTCTTTCTTTTCCGGGGGAACTTCACATAAACTGCCCATTGATAAGCGGCTAAGCACATCGGCTACTACATTCGCTTTTCCGGGGTGGTACAAAATATTCACATCGTAATCTTTCAATAACTCTAACCACCGCCTCTGCCGCAGATTTAACTCATTCTGCTTGAAAATGTATTGAAGGCTCCTGTGATCTGTATAAATATCGACATGCACACCATACAAGTAATGTCTCCACATCTTTAATGCATGAATAACTGCAGCTAATTCAAGGTCATGAGTTGGGTAGTTCTTTTCATGTTTCCGCAGCTGTCTCGAAGCATAAGCAATGGCTCTACCGTGCTGCATTAACACGCATCCTAACCCAACGCCGAAAGCATCACAGTACACCACATAGCCTTCTGGCCCTTCTGGAAGTGTTAAGACTGGAGGTGAGGTTAATCTGTCCTTCAACTCTTGGAAGCTGCATTCACAAGCATCATTCCATTGAAATTTGACTGACTTCTGGGTTAGCTTCGTCAATGGGGCTGAAATAGAGGAAAATCCCTCTACGAACCTTCTATAATACCCTGCCAATCCCAAAAAACTACGGACCTCTGTAGGCATCGTAGGCCTTGGCCAAGTCTTCACAGCTTCAATTTTATGAGTGTCGACTCGAATACCATCATCTGAAATAACATGGCCCAAAAATGTTACAGAATTCAGCCAAAACTCGCACTTTGAAAATTTTTCATATAATTCTCGGGCTCGGAGAATTCCAAGAACAATACGTAAATGATCTGCATGTTCTGATTCTGTGCTAGAGTATACCAGAATATCATCAATGAACACTATCACGAATAAATCCAAGAGTGGCCTGAATACATTATTCATCAAACTCATGAACACTGCCGGAGCATTAGTCAACCCAAACGACATCACCCGGAATTCATAATGGCCATATCTAGTTCTAAAAGCTGTTTTGAGAATATCTTCTTCTCTAACCCTCACTGTCACTTATAAAAGAATAACACATACTGGCTTACTCATAATCATTATCATATCAAGTATGCATAAATGTACAAACTTCCCATCCATATAGGTACGGTGTGATAATCATTAGCCTGCGTCTAGGCCTCCCGCGTCCAGGGTACCATCTCGTGCCGCCCACTAGTGGTGTCTGCCCATGCAATCTGGACATGGTGTATACATATAGCTGCCAGCCTTGGCAGTGTCTGCCCGACCATATAGGTGCAGTGTGATAGCATCATGCACATATCTCATGGACCTATCATATCCTCATCATACTAATATCATAATACATCCATAATAACTCAAGAAAGCCATGCTTTATCGGGGTGACGTAAGGTCGTGAACCCCCGATTCCATTGTGGTGCACTTATACGCATTCTGCCTCACCTTGAAGGAAATAGTAGTTAAGGTGAGTGCATACAATAAATGACATCATTATCCTTATAGGCATGGCATATCATAAACTCTAGAATCTTAGACTCAAGCTCATCGTCATCATTATTAGGCTCATAACATATTTCATATAATTATTCATGAACATAGACTCATAGTTTTTGCGGAATGTAAGAGATTCATGAAAAGGAAGGAAAGTCATACTATAGGATTCATGCCATAGAAAGAAAGGACTAGCCTCGCATACCTTTTACGTTTAACTAATCTATCGCTTGCTCGTTCTCCTTCAATGCCCACGTTTCTACCTTCAAGAGAATTCGCATTAACATTAGTTAATCGGCTATAAGCACGTGTTACTATTTCTAGGGAAAATTGGGCTGCATTTCCTTTGTTTCTACCACTTTCCCCATATTCTATATCAACTCCCAAACATTCATAACAACATTCACAATATCGCAAACAACAATAATCATTTATCTACATTTACTACAATTCACCATTTCCCTTCAATTTCTCCACAATTATGGTTATATCTCATTATCGCGTTTTCTCATATATAAAACTTATTCCATGGTCTAAATGTCATTTATAACATGTTCACAATCGCAACATACCAACATTCATAATTCATCCCAAGCTATTATTCAACAATGACACTATTCACTCTTTCATGACCCATCTCCTATATCTTTCTACAATCCAAGTGTCTTAGCCTTCCAATACCTTAAACATCATGGAATGACCATAAAAGTCACCTTAGATGATGGATGAACAACCCTTGAGTTGAACTTCTCTTCTTGCACTAAAACCCTATCTCATTTCCCTTGAGTTTTGTTGGTGTAGATGAACTTTTGTTAGGTTTCATACACTTGATTTCGTGGTTTTGAAGTAGTTGATCATGGATTTCCTTTGATTTCTTTTGGATGAATATTATAGAGTGTTTTAGAGTTTTCTTGAAATGTAGAGAAGTGAAATGAAATGAGGGAGAGAGGGCCTTATATTAAATTGAAACCTGTCTCGACCAAGATATACGGACCAACATACGGTCCGTACATTTTATACGGGCCGTATGTTTGGTCCAATAGGTGATGCCCCTCTTGGTTAATTATACGGCCTAACATATGGCCAGTATAATTTATACGGTCCGTATGTTGGGCCGTATAATGCCCAGTTGTTCCGATTTCGTTCTCGTCGACTCGTTTGATCTCCAATCCTTATGGAACCTTCTTTACACTTGTTTAACACCTCAATACCAATCAAAGGGACGTTATCACTTGTCTCTGAAACATCTTTACGCCATCATTACCTCGTCGCTCATAATTCTTACCCGACACACAACATACCCTTTGCTTTCCTTGATAACCTTCTTCCTTTTCGTTAAATGTCTTTGAATATCGACTAGGGTCATCAAATGCTATTCCTTACTTATCGAAACATCGCATACGTCGTGCTCTTTGCTAGCCTATTCACTTTACGTTAACGGGGAGTTTTCCAAGGTGTAACAGTAGCTATATTGCTCAAATATAGAAATTAAAAATACATCTAATAATTTAATAGTCAAAACACGTCTTCATTACATCTATTTCGTTGGACTTGGTAGAAAACACTTGTGATCAGTTATACGAAAACTATGGCGGCATTGGATTTTACTTAAACCAACTTAATTTTGTTACGACGATTAATTATAGTACACTAAAAGTAGGAAGTCCCTAGAGATAAAATTGAATTACTAAATATCCATAAAAAATTGAATGACCATTTACCATTCTTTTAATTTCTACTTCTGAAATATTTTTTTACCAAAAAGTAAATTTATCTTGCAATCAATTATCAGTAAATTTATAATTTTATACTGCAATTAACCTGGTGAATAAGAAGGCAAGTACTGAAACATACTGTAATGAGCTAAGTATATGATAAAATTATATTCAATTACAAAAGGTCAAATTCTCTCTTACCGCATTAAATACGATCAGTCATTTTAATGATGCTTAGCATTCTAAAGATACATATATATGACACAGAATTTCATAGATCATGATTCTCAATCAAATAAAATATATTTCAGGACTTTAATTTAATATATAAATATTGAATTGATTGATTTCAATTTTCATGTTGTTGAAGCACTTGAAAATGCTACTCCTAATACCAAACTTGGAATCATACCAATGTGTTGACTTTGAGGAATGAAAAAGAGCTTGGAAGGCTAGTGGTGCTAATTAACTATTACATCCTATTAGAAAGTTAGATTCAAATTTGGTTCTTGCAAACTTATATTCTTTAGGTAGGACGTAGATCTACCGTTTGAAGACATTTTCTTTAGTTGATATCTAAATGTTAATTTTTTTGAATATTAGAAGATAGGATTCATTGTTTTATTTTAAATACGATTTCAACATTGTAAAGTTTCATTTATAGTGTATATATGTGTTATCATTATCTTTTAAGAATGTTGTTAATGATTTAATTATGTGATGTCAATTTTTTTTTTTCATTTTTTCAAAAATCATAACATCTCTATGAAATAGTAAATTTACTTTTGATTTTAATAGATTTAAGCCTTTGAGAAAGGGGAAAGAGCTTGTGAGACTTCTTACCAATATAATTATCACACTATTTTGGGGCTCATCCCAACTCCAACCCTGTTTGTCGCACAAAATACTAGATTGAAATGTCGATCAAGAAAAACATATCTCCTTCTAAAGTTGTCACATCTCCAATTAAGGCTACACCTTACATTTAGTGGTTGCTAAATTTTGTATTGCTCTTTTAGCCTTCTCTACGTGTATTTGTACTATTAAAACATGCTAACTCTTATCCACAGAGAAGTTCTTAGAAGTTGTTAATGTATGCTCAAAGCAAAATTAGTTGTTGCTTACGCTATCCAATAACAAATATTATTGTTTCTTCAAGGTTTGCTAACAAGAAATGAAAGTTGAAAGGACACTTGCTTTTGCATAGCAGAAAAAAAGGATGGAAAAACTTGTTGTTGTTTGAATGTTTTTTTACTTTAGTAAGTTTTCTGGTGCTATTAATAGATTTTATGTTTTTCTCCACTATGGGAATTTGTATCTCCAAGGGAAAATGTTGCTCTCCTGATGAGCTCAAATATGAAAAAATATTATCAAGCGAAAGAGTGGAAATGTAGCATGGTATCTCATAGAAAGATAGATGACAATGCTTTTGTAGTTCTCACATAAATATTTTTGTCTCTTTTTACCCTAATTGAATTTTTTATGACTTTGTGAATCCTCACACAATTTGGTAGAGTTTTGAGAACTCTAACGACATTATTTATGCCACAAAAAAAATGATGTCATGGAAAAGGTTATAGGTCCCCCCCCCCCCCCACCCCCCACCACAAAGCATGTTCATACACATTTTATGAGGAAATATTACTAAACTTGTCTCAAATTATATATTTTTGTATGAATTATTATAGACACGTAAAGAACTATCCTGTAATTAAAAATCTATTTTAGTATAGGCTTAATTATTGAATTAACATATTATTCGTATAATAATATTTATTATTTGTTGATGTTAAATACAAGTAGCACATATTTGTTTACCATGTGAAAATTTAGTGACTATCCATCAGTACAACCGACGAAAAATAGTGTGTGTGTGTAGGGGGAGGGGGAGGGGGGGCTACGGACTGGAGAGATTGAAGTAGGTCTTGTAAAATATCTCAAAAGTGATTTTTCTTATTTACCAAATTATGTGATGGAAACTGAAGTAATATTAAACTAAATTAGGGGCAACAAAAGGGATAACACAAAGTTGGACAACAAGTCAACAACACATGTCACTTCTTAAGTAACTCTAGGAAATGAGAAAAATGACCCTGTGAGGACTCTAAAAACATCAAATTTGACAAGGAATTTATAGCATCCTAAAGGGTATCATGCTTATAACAACATTTTTTACATTCACAACAACAAGGGAACTTGGAGGTACTCACACCTGGTGTTTTTGTCACTCCATGAGTATCCCTCCCCTACCAAGACCATTTTCATATGAGTCTCCTCCTCCTACCCTACCAAAGGATCTATAGATATCTAACACTATCTACCCAACATCATTTCTCTTAACACCACAATATCTCACAACACTCTATTTTGGATCAGCACAATCTTCAAAGGGTGTAATATCTTGAATAAAATCCTTTCTCTTCTCTATGTTTGTTGAAAAAATTAACGGGTGCACAATCTGATTTTATATCTGCATTAACAAAATTAAAAACTATATATTGTTGTTGTCTAACAACAACTTCAGTTGCTTGTGGTTCTGGTAACAACTTCAATTGTTATTGGATAACTGAAGCAGTTGTGGGGTCAACTAGTTCAGCTGCCCAACAACTGTAGTTGTTGTTCCCACTACCGCAGAACACAATTGAAATATTCAGATAGTTTACCTCTTTTTTTGTCTAGTCAAAAGGATCAACATTGTTTTATTGTTAAAAAAGAGGATCGACATTTTTTGAGTTAGTCATTCTTGCAGATGTTGCGGCCAATTATTTAATCATTCTTGGCATTGATCTATCAGGTGAAGGATCCCTTTGCTAGTTGTGGAACTGCTAGGATAGCTTCAAATTTCCAAGCTTATAATGTAACTAGGTAATTTTCCAGTGCTTCACACGGTGATGGATGACTCTTTACATTTACAAATGATGTTTTCCAGTATCCGAATATATAAAATAACAAAAATAATTCTTGTTAAAAATTCTTACTTCACTACCTGTTCCTTTTTTTTTGTTTTTGGTAATGTCAAATCTCCCTTTTCTTTCTTCCTCTCTAATTTCTAACTAATAAAAGTGGGTAAGTAAAGAGACTCAAAGACATAAGAAAGATAGGTAAGCAAAGACATTCAAAACATTTTTGTGTAGATACAGTCCAACATTAGGAATTGAAAGGCTATACTGTAATTTTTTTAATGAGGTAAACTATTATTGTCAGTACCAAGAGACGGTACACAATACAGAACAAAAGTAGCAGAATTTATAGTTGTTGACTCAAAGAGTCCAAAAACTACATCATACTATCTAATGTGTTTCTCTTGCGCCAAAAGTACAACATTTGTAAGCATGTAAACTTAACAAATGAAATGTGTTCAACTTTCTCTTCAAAAGTACCTCATGTTTCTTTCAAGTTATGTATCAGTTGCCTCTGCAATTCACCTTCTATTTCACCCAACATAACCAAAGCTTCCTGGTATGTTGTGGCATTTGACAAATTCCACCAAATATATTGAAGAAGAGAGACCAACAGTCGAGTGAACCCGCAGTGCATAAACTATATGGTTGTGTTCCTCCACATTTATCTGAAAAGAGACATTCGTAGCACAGTGAAACATGAAACTTTATGTGGAACATTTGACTTCCAATTAAATTTTCATGGACATTGATCTTCCTAATCCCCAATCTGCTTAAAAAATACTTTAAATCAACTACTAACAGGGAAAAAAATCAAGGTTTACTTGCTAACCAAATCTTGAAATCTATCTTGAGTTCATCTAGCACCACATATTGTAGAGTTATTTTTGAACACGCATAAATATATCCATCATCACTGATCAGTGGGATGCCGATCCTACAAAAGAGTAATCTTTTGAAGACACATAGACCTTTTCATCATGACTGAGAAGTGGCTTGCTGATCCTGTATGCAGCTTTCTTGGAAGATTCTTGATTTATTGAAAACAAATAAAAAATTCACCAGATTTTAGAAGGTTGAACAATTCAATCTCTTGTATTTCAAGCATATTTTGTGAACTATGTTTGATGCATAAAAAATTACATAGAGTAAAATGAGGCCAAAATCAAAGCTTAATTATCTAGAATAGGAACATAAGCAGATTCAAAAAATATTGTAAGCATATATATGAAAGAACCAATTTTATGTAGATAAGTTGGTACTTGAAGCTGTACTCATGAAGAAATTACATATAACAGTAGAAGAAAAACACAACAACTCTATAACATTGAGGCATGAAGTTAGCCAATATATATCTAAAAATTAGTACTTCTAGTTTCAAATGCTTTTGTCTAAAAGAGCCAAGAGGCGTTGGCACTAAACTGTTTGTCAAGGTTACAAGCTAAATCATAAAGAAGATATAGGATGTGCGCTCTCACGGTGCATTCAATTCACTTGAATTTAATCTTTCAACATATAACAGGTTCAACTATTTGAAGAAGCAGATTGAAGTATTACAAAAATGAAATACACTATCCTATGTATATAAGCTAAATCTAGTCCGTAGTAGTAATTCTAATTGGGTAAGCTAAATGAAAAAAAAAAACTTGTTATCATCGGTTAAAATACACTTACAATAGAAAAATTCTTCACGTTGTTATTGTATTATTCAAACAAACCTCTCTCATAAAAGCACTTAATATAAATATACCTGAAAATATTTGGGGATATGCAGAGGACACAAAAAATGCAGATGATAAACCTCTTCTCCTCTATTGATTTATTCTCTGTCTTTGCTGCTATTGGTATTGAAATTCTTAAACTTTTTGTTCGAAACGACAGACGGACATATTGAAATATAAGACGTTAGGTTTTGTTTGAAAAAGGCGGGAAGTTGCTGCTGTTGCTGGGAAACAAATGAATTTAGGGAAAAAATCCTAAGGATTGGCTTGTTGTAAGGGAGAAGAATGGGAGAAAGGGAGGCGTATGGAGAAAGGAAGCGGCTGTTGAGTTTTGTGTAACTGGAATAGGCTTTTGGGATTTTTCAACTAAAGTCTGAAGGGGCACTTTTAGTTGAGTTAATAATTGATTTTTTAAATTTAAAATGACAAAATTTTTAGAAAAAAGATAAATAGTCATTCTGATCCTAGAGCGCGCCGCGTCACTGGGTCTAAGTCCTTGCTTTTATATAGTTATATAGATAAGTAAAATGCAGTTTAGCGTATATCATAAAATCAAAATACTCATTTAACATAAAACCGTAAAATAAAACACATTTTGATTACTTACCTCGAGTGCCAACAAGAAGCCATAAAGGTTTATTGGCTTTTGGATCGATTTAATTCTTTTAAAAAATATTTAATAGTATGATTGAAGCTTATTCTACCCCATGGATATGGATCAAATACATTGTTATTCGATGCCATTTTTAACCAATTGGTGTCTACCTTCTTTTTCACATTTTTTGTACTTAATATGTTAAGTAAGAACTGAACCACACTCACAACCACCTTTTGCTTTTTCGTCAACTTTGGATTTTTTATCTTCTTAATGAGCACATTAGCATCAATAGACTTACCCACTATATCAACTAAATTTGCACCATCTTTTTCAATCTTTGCTAACTGCACACTAAGGGGGGATGGGGAGAATGACATCGAAGTCCAGTCACGATAGAGAATTAGTTGATGCCGAAATAAATAGGCAAGTCACTGTAATCATATCATATCTCCTTTTTATTTTCACAAAAGCTTTGGCATTGACGAAGGCCATGCACTAACTTTCTTGGGAGTTGTACTGCTACATCTTTGTTCAAGTTTAAAAGGTGACCAAAACAATTTTTTTTGAAATTATTTTCAACGCGTTGATTCATCAAAACCTTTCTAAACTCAAAAATCTGATTTTCAAAGTCGACACTCTCATTGATCCTTAAATCATAAGACCCAAATGCATTCAAGTGGGTCCTAAATCAATACTTTTCAATGGTGACAATCTTGACGAATTTTGTAATCAAAAGAGCCTTGGGATCACTATTATTATGTGATGTTTATTCCGTTTCCGGCCCTTTTGACCTTTCCCGAGCTTGGTAAGCTTTCTTTTGACCTGACGGGACCGTTGACACGCTTCCCAAGGTGTTTAGATTTGATTCGGGAAACTTTTTGCGAAGTTTGAGCTTAAAGCGAAAAGAGTTGACTTAAATTTGACTTTTTTGTAAACGGACCTTTTTCAGAAATTCGTCGATTTCGAGAGGTCTGGATGGCCATTTAGAATTTTTGTGTATATCTGGTTAGGTTCCCAATGCACTTGGATGCATTTTGGGACTTGGGTTGGGAGATTGAAATTAAGGTATCGGAGGTTGACTCAGTTAATGAGACCTCCGTTTGGAATTTCGAGGCCACAAACGCGTTCATAACATTATTTTATGTGTGTCTATGTATGTGGTAAGTGAGCAAATGGCCTCAGGAATTAGTTGAAAAATCGGATTGAAGTGTGAAAGTTGGTGTAGTTTCTTGTGTCTGGTGCCCGGCACCGCTGGAGCAGTCACCCTGCCGCTGGAGCGGTCCTAGCCATTTGGGTTTGACTACTGTTGGTCAAGGCACCGCTGAAGCGGTCTGTGTGACCGCGGATGGGGTGATCGGGCAGTGACTGGGGTATTTAAATAATATAAAACCCCAAGTCTTTTCATTCATTGTTATTCCGAAAGTGGTTCATATTGGGAGCATTTCTAGAGGATTATTGGAGAAGATTTTGGGTGGTAAGCTCACCTAACCTTCTTGCTATTTCTTTGTTCATAATCATCCTAAGGATTCCTCTTTCTTTGTTAACCCTTATTTCCCAAAATTCTAGGGTTGGATTTGACCTAATTTGAATGATAGACATATGGGTATCGATCTTTATGATTTCTAATCTAGGTTTCGAATATGCCTAGACTTCTTTGATCTTGAGGCTCAGCGGAAGGACAAGGCTATAGAGTAATTTTTGGTGTTTGTTGTTCGGCCATCCAGGTAGGTTATGGCTTACCCTTGGTGAGACTTCATGTAGCGAAGCATATATTTAAATTATATTATCAGAGAAAGCATGTAAACCTTCGGGTGTGAAGTTGGGTTGGATATTGTGTTAGGTTGGGCCTTGTTGTGTGATTGGGGCTAACCACCCCGTTGTGTTGTGATTGAGTTGTCCTATTGTTGTAGGCTTGATGCTGCATAGTGATATTGGATATTGAAGACTATTGAGATATCTTGTTCATGATATTGTGGTGCCCCATTTGTTGGCATTTGATTTCGGGGATAGTGTTTTTATAAGACTTGTGTAGTCTTTGATCATATTATTTGAGTATCAATGTTTGGTACTTGTGATATTGATCTGATTATTCATGCTGACTCATACATCGCACGCATTCACATCTCTCATGATATATTATTGTTACATTGTTGATTCTTGATGAAACACGGTGATGAGCAGAGCTCAGTTTGCTTTACAGTGATGTGAGTAGTCCGATGTCCGATGATACTGTGAGGTGTCCATGTGTGACACGTTGATAGTTCATATGATATCTTGTCGTTTTCATCTTCATGCTTGCATATGAGTTTCTTTCATACTTGCGTTTCTATACTTGAAATCATACTTAAACATTCATCTTGCATTTATGCATATATATAAAGCACATTTGAAAGGGGTGACGATGTGGCCTATGTTGTGACAGTTCATGTCTATATATAAGGTAGATTTGACCGTGGATGACGATGTGGCCTATGTTGTGACAGTTCATGTATATGTAAGGTACATTTGACAAGGGGTTACGATGTAGCCTATGTGTGATAGCATATATGCAAGTAAGGCACATTTGACAGGGGGTGACGATATGGTCAATATTGTGTTGTGCTCGTGATTCGATGAGTTATTCCGAAGCGAGTGATATGTGAACACCATGGATTCCCCATGGGTTGTGTTACCGGGACGACGATACTTCCGTCCGGAGTATATGTGTACACTGCAATGCATTGCATTAGCATTCTTACATCATTGCATCTTGGCTTATATTGTCATGGTTCGGTGTTGTACTTGTGTTGATTGATTTCGGATGGGATATGTATTGAGACTTGGCGTACTTGGGTTTAGATGCTTCAACCTAGGTGACGACAGATACTTGTTTCTGATTGTGTTTGACTTATACTTGTTGATTTATCTGCCTATCCTGCTTTATTGTCTGAATTATGTTAGCCATACTTAGTTAGCCGATGATACCTATCAGTACTGCTGTTTTGTACAGACCTACACTTGCTGTATTCCTTTATGAATGCGTAGCATCAGGTTGGGTCTGCTTCCATCTCCCGTGGCTGATTGTCGCCATAAGTATTGCATCGAGTTTCCAGGGTGAGCACGCGACATTCGCTTCCTTGAAGACTCCTTTTATTATGTCTAACTTTTTCATTCTGAGACATAGACAGATTTATGTATTATTATATTCCGGACTTGTATATTTTCATTAGATGCTCTTATATGGCTTAGACAAGACCCTGGAGGTATTTCCTTATTCTGCACTATTTCTATTATAATATCGTAAGACTTACGTGATTATTCTCTTCAGCTTAAATTGATTTATTTATTTATGTCTTTACTTTCGTTGGATTGAGGGTTCGCCTACCAAGGTGGAAAAGGTAAGTGCCCGCACGGCTTGGCCAAATTGGGTCCTGATAAGTTGGTATACGAGCCCTAGGTTACCCAGTCTATAATACAAGAGCGTGTCTAGTAGAGTCTCGTGGATCGTTACGATGAGCTCCGTACTTATATGTGTGAGGCTATAGGTAATTTAGGAAATCTCCCTTTCTTTCACTCATTCATGCTACTTGATTCTGATAGGTACCTAGAATGATCCAATTAGTATCTGAATTTTATCTCTCCTCTCATAGATGGTGAAGACTCGAGCTACGATAGCCCGAGATCAGGTACCAGAGCCCGTAGCTACGGTTCGCACTAGAGGGCGAGCGACGGCCAGAAGGCGCGATAGAGCTAGAGGTCGCGGGCTGCCCCAGTCAGGGGTAGGGCTCCTGCAATAGGTCAAGGACGCATGAGATATCCATCTCCAGAGCTCGAGGATCAGTAGGATCGAGACCAGTCTGCCGAGGATGATGTGGCCCCGGTACAAACACAGCTCGAGATTATCTCTGATAAGACTATGCAGGATACAATGGCCAGAGTCTTACTCTATCTAGATGCCCAGTAGGCTACCGCTAGTGTTACTACTCCTGGTGGAGGTTCTCTGACCAAAGTTGGGGCGTAGACCCCTGAGCAGAGACCTACTCAGGTAGCATACCCCGCTGCGGCTATGGATCTCCATATTAAATACTGTACCATCTCCTAGTGATGATCTTAGGCCCATGGAGGGCGCTATTATGATTGTGTCTGATCAGGACTTTATTGGGAGATTGGGGAAGTTAGAGCCGCCGAGATTTTTTGGTACTTCTTCTGAGGACGCTTATGAGTTCATCCTGGATATGCATGAGTTGCTGCATAGAATGGGGATCGTGGAGACCCATGGAGTTGACTATGTGTCCTACCAGTTTTACAGCGATACGAAGACTTGGTGGAGGTATTTTGTTGCTTGCAAACCCGAGGGTTCCCCTCCCCTGACTTGACCTCAGTTCTACCGGGCCTTCTTTGAGAAGTATGTGGCCCGATCTTTGAGAGAGGCGTGTAGGGTGGAGTTTCTATGTCTGGAGTGGAGGGGTATGTCTGTAGAGGCCTATGTGACCCTGTTATATCCCGTATTTTGCGTATTCAGATAATTCGAGATAATTGCAGGAAGTTAAGGGCAAGGCTATATTTTTTACCTTGTTAGCACACAAGTTGTTCATGAAAGTTTTGATGTGGAAATATTAAGAAAGACTAGGGGAAAAAAAGAAAATTCGCAAGACGACTCATAGAAAATACGGTGGAAGGTTAAGGGCAAATTTGGAAATTAGGAAAAAATAATTTTCATGAATTACAAAACAAAACAAAAGAGTGGGCTTGAGTTAATGGGCCATTTGGCCGTCCAAGTATGGTGTGGGCCAAGGCCCACATGGAGGCATAAAATAAATATCGCAAAAGATGACTTATTAGTCATATTATCATCTTCACCCCCTTAGAAACTTGTAGAATCTTGGAGAAAAAAAAGACAAGGGCCATTCGGCCATGGTGGAGGAAAAATTGAGGTCCAAAAATCTTAATCAAAAAAATATTTTCTTCTAGCTTTTATACTAATTGGAAGGTCCTCTTTAACATGGAGTAATTGTTGGAGTGAGCAAAGTATTTGTTGTGCAAGTTGTGGACTCTAGCCGAGAAAGAAGAGATAAATGGAGAAAGGTATGTATTCAATCCTCTTTTACATGTGTTATGGATGATTTGTGCATGTTATAGTATGTAGAAGTGGATGAAATTCATGAAATATATATGTGTGGGTGTTGGCCGAATAGGAGCCATGTTGATAAGATGTGACGAATTGATTTTACTTAGTATTTTGGTTGTTGTTGTCATGAATTCTATGATGAAAATGAGAGTTTAATGATTCAAATTGAAGTTGAAATTGTTGTGGGCTGTTTTGGAAGCCAAAGTGGATTGAATGTAGTCTCTTGTATTTATGGAAAATAATGTTGTTAGTGTGTGAATCATTGGTATAGTTCATGAATTTGGAAGGAAAGAAAATATGTTGTTATTGTTCTTATTGAACTTGGAAGGTTTCGGGTGAAGGGGTAAGTTGGTTGAATTGTTTGAAGTGTTCTTGAATCTTATTAGAGTGATTTTGGATTAATACTTGAATGTGAAATCATTGGCGTTAGCTTGACTATATTTGGTTGAATTGAAAATAAATGAAATGCCGTTGAATTGGGTGACAAGGGTTGTTAATCTTAGAATATATTTTGGATTGACCGTTGAAGTTGAACATATGATTGTTGGTATTGTTGTTGATAAATTGGCTGAGTTAGATTCTCGGGGATGGTGTATTTACAGGGGAAATGCTGCCGAAATTTCGGCAGAATATAAATGAATTCATTTGAAGGACTAAGACAAGCATATGTCGATGAGTCTAATGATTATGTCAACTCTCTTGAATGTACACTAGCGATAGCGAGCCTGGACAAATAAGCGTAGCTAATTGGACGTGGGACAGGTATGTAAGGCTTACCTTTTCTTTCTATTGGCATGTCGTAGAGCTAAGTAAGCTATGATACGTATCTTAGGATAACTCTATTCTTGATTCCGAGCTTGTTAATGATTTTTATTCAGTTCTTGATGTGAGTATGCTTAGTATAGTCGAGATTATCATATCATTGAATAACGAGCAAAGCATAAAAAGATTCTTGTTTTTTTTAAAGAGTTCTATAAGTGTTAATGTCCCTAACTTTCGTAGACAGTCTCAGATTGCTTTAAAACGTTCGTAGAGGTTTCTATAATGAATAACGTTCCTAACTTTCATATGCTAACTCGGATTGTTTTGGAAACGTAGTGTAACGATATCCATAATGAATCCATTCCTAGATGTAGGATATCCTGAGTTCTTTGACCTCTTAAGCCCGAAGGGGCATTCTCAAGTTGTGTGACTTCATAATGCTGTCTAAATCCCGAAGGGGACATTTATAAGGTCTTTCTTTTACCCATGCATTTTACATTTAAATTTGTGAGTCTCGAAGGAGACAAATGAAAAGGGTTTTATTTCATACATGACGTCTATAATGGTTTTTTTTTAAATGATTTCATGACGCGACTGAGCGTGCTATATAACATATGGCCTCGGCTTAAGTCCGTGTGTGCTATGGCCTCAGCTGATCTCTGAGTGTGCTATAGCCTCAGCTTATGTCTGAGCGTGCTATATAACATATGGCCTCAGTTTATGTTATGCCAATTGAGTTGTGCATATGGTTTCACTAATAATTCCGGGAAAAATCAATTTTATACCAAATGAAGCATAAAGTTAAACTTTCAAAACCACTCCAAAGGGGGCGCGAGATTTTACTATTTAGATTTTTTAAAACCACTCCGAAGGGGGTGCGAGATTTTACTATTTCGTTTCATTTACGATTTATGTTCACACTCCATAGCATCATTTCTTTGTCTTGATATTCGTGGATTAGGTTGTGTTGACACCATCATTATTATTATGCCGGAAGCGGCATGCCTGAAGGGGCCATCATTATTATTAAGCCGGAAGCGGCTGCCAGAAGGGGCCATCATTACTATGCCGGAAGCGGCCGTCCGAAGGGTCTATTTGGTTAGCATGTCGGAAGCGGCACGTGTGTTAGATTGCATCATTTGCTTAAAGAATGTGTATTCGCTTGCATTATTTACTTAAGGATTGTTTTGAGACCTCGTGTATACGTTTATGCTTCTCCAGCGAAGGCTGCAGGTATTGAGTTTGATTGTGATTTCTTCTCTCCTAAATTAAGCTATGGTTATGATTTGTTACCGCTTTACATATTCAGTACATATTCCGTACTGACCCCCTTTCCTTCGGGTGCTGCGTTTCATGCCACGCAGGTACACCCAGATGAGCAGAAGACTTTGCTAGAAGGTGTTCCCGCGGGATTAGCGAGCTCCATCTCAGTTCGGAGTGTTGCCAGGTCGAAGTACTTATGTCATGGTATTTTGTATATGTTAGAGACTTTGCAGACAGTGTCCTGTGGATAGGGCGTCGAGAAGTGCGAATCATTTATAGATGTTAAAAGAGTATGTATTTTCAGATGATTTCAGTTGGTAAAAAGTATGTAATTGATTGAAAGTTTTCGTAATCTGTATAAAGACAATGATCTCTATTTGGAAAAGTTTCATGTTTTAAAAAGTTTTTGAAATGACAGGTTTTGGTAAAGCAAACGTTTAAGGGTTCGCTCGACTCTGATGAGAGTCGGGTGCCCATCATGCCCTATCAAGATGAGGGTGTGACAAAGTGGTATCAGAGCAGGTCGTCCTAGGAGTTGTCTGCAAAGTCGTGTCTAGTAGAGTCTTGTTTATCGGTGTGTTGTGCACCACATCTATAAACAGGATGCTACGAGACATTAATAGGGTGTCATTCTTCCTTTCATATCTAAGATCGTGCGATAGAGCACAGTCGTAGGAAATGAAGTCCCTTGTACTAACCATTGATTTCAGCCAACGAACGACATCGACAGAAGAAAGCGACCAATGACATTAGCAGTTACAGAGTACAGCGGTAAGTAACGGTGCGGAAGAGGCATGTTGGACAAGGTAAGAATATTGAATTATGATTGAAATGTAAAGTTGGGGGGATGAAAGTGAAAGTGAATATTGAGGATTGAAAAGGGTAAAATAGTAATTGTAAAGGGAAGGACGTATTACGAAAATGTCTTGGAATCTGTAAGACTTCGACTTGCTTCAGATCATGTAATGAAGGTCACGCAAAGAGGCGGATGCGATTATATCGGCATTAATGCACTAGATTTCACCGAAGTTTCAAGGTTAAGCGTGATAGGGCGAGAGATGTTTTGGGATGGGTGACCCCCTGGGAAGTGTACTAAAAGTTCTATAAATATTGATATAAGAGATAAATAGGAAGAACATGTGGGAGTACGAAGGACAAAGGATAATGAGTTGGCGCAGTTGATTAGAAAACCCATGACATGGAATGAGGATTTATGTGAAGACCGAGAAGTTTGATTATAAAGAAAACAGGGTGAAAGATAGGGAATGGACATGAAGGAAAGGACAACTATAAGAGAGACCCTCCCGAAGTATTATAACACCACCATAAGGCCAGTTGAACATTCGAGGACGAATGTTCTAAAGGGGGGGAGGATGTTATATCCCGTATTTTGCGTATTCGGATAATTCGAGATAATTGTGGGAAGTTAAGGGCAAGACTATATTTTTGACCTTGTTAGCACACAAGTTGTTCATGAAAGTTTTGATGTGAAAATATTAAGAAAGACTAAGGGCAAAAAGGGAAATTCGCAAGACGCCTCATAGAAAATACGAAGGAAGGTTAAGGGCAAATTTGGAAATTGGGAAAAAATAATTTTCATGGATTACAAAACAAAAAACAAAAAGAGTGGGCTTGAGTTAATGGGCCATTTGGCCGTCCAAGTACGGTGTGGGCCAAGGCCCACATGGAGGCATAAAATAAATAGCCCAAAAGATGACTTATTAGTCATATTATCATCTTCACCCCCTTAGAAACTTGTAGAATCTTGGAGAAAAAAAAGACAAGGGCCATTCGGCCATGGTGGAGGAAAAATTGAGGTCCAAAAATCTTAATCAAAAAAATATTTTCTTCTAGCTTTTATACTAATTGGAAGGTCCTCTTTAACATGGAGTAATTGTTGGAGTGAGCAAAGTATTTGTTGTGCAAGTTGTGGACTCTAGCCGAGAAAGAAGAGATAAATGGAGAAAGGTATGTATTCAATCCTCTTTTACATGTGTTATGGATGATTTGTGCATGTTATAGTATGTAGAAGTGGATGAAATTCATGAAATATATATGTGTGGGTGTTGGCCGAATAGGAGCCATGTTGATAAGATGTGACGAATTGATTTTACTTAGTATTTTGGTTGTTGTTGTCATGAATTCTATGATGAAAATGAGAGTTTAATGATTCAAATTGAAGTTGAAATTGTTGTGGGCTGTTTTGGAAGCCAAAGTGGATTGAATGTAGTCTCTTGTATTTATGGAAAATAATGTTGTTAGTGTGTGAATCATTGGTATAGTTCATGAATTTGGAAGGAAAGAAAATATGTTGTTATTGTTCTTATTGAACTTGGAAGGTTTCGGGTGAAGGGGTAAGTTGGTTGAATTGTTTGAAGTGTTCTTGAATCTTATTAGAGTGATTTTGGATTAATACTTGAATGTGAAATCATTGGCGTTAGCTTGACTATATTTGGTTGAATTGAAAATAAATGAAATGCCGTTGAATTGGGTGACAAGGGTTGTTAATCTTAGAATATATTTTGGATTGACCGTTGAAGTTGAACATATGATTGTTGGTATTGTTGTTGATAAATTGGCTGAGTTAGATTCTCGGGGATGGTGTATTTACAGGGGAAATGCTGCCGAAATTTCGGCAGAATATAAATGAATTCATTTGAAGGACTAAGACAAGCATATGTCGATGAGTCTAATGATTATGTCAACTCTCTTGAATGTACACTAGCGATAGCGAGCCTGGACAAATAAGCGTAGCTAATTGGACGTGGGACAGGTATGTAAGGCTTACCCTTTCTTTCTTTTGGCATGTCCTAGAGCTAAGTAAGCTATGATACGTATCTTGGGGTAACTCTATTCTTGATTCCGAGCTTGTTAATGATTCTTATTCACTTCTTGATGTGAGTATGCTTAGTATAGTCGAGATTATCCTATGATTGAATAACGAGCAAAGCATAAAGAGATTCTTATTTTTTTTAAAGAGTTCTATAAGTGTTAATGTCCCTAACTTCCGTAGACAGTCTCGGATTGCTTTAAAACATTCGTAGAGGTTTCTATAATGAATAACGTTCCTAACTTTCATATGCTAACTCGGATTGTTTTGGAAACGTAGTGTAACGATATCCATAATGAATCCATTCCTAGATGTAGGATATCCTGAGTTCTTTGACCTCTTAAGCCCGAAGGGGCATTCTCAAGTTGTGCGACTTCATAATGCTGTCTAAATCCCGAAGGGGACATTTATAAGGTCTTTCTTTTACCCATGCATTTTACATTTAAATTTGTGAGTCTCGAAGGAGACAAATGAAAAGGGTTTTATTTCATACATGACGTCTATAATGGTTTTTTTTTAAATGATTTCATGACGCGACTGAGCGTGCTATATAACATATGGCCTCGGCTTAAGTCCGTGTGTGCTATGGCCTCAGCTGATCTCTGAGTGTGCTATAGCCTCAGCTTATGTCTGAGCGTGCTATATAACATATGGCCTCAGTTTATGTTATGCCAATTGAGTTGTGCATATGGTTTCACTAATAATTCCGGGAAAAATCAATTTTATACCAAATGAAGCATAAAGTTAAACTTTCAAAACCACTCCAAAGGGGGCGCGAGATTTTACTATTTAGATTTTTTAAAACCACTCCGAAGGGGGTGCGAGATTTTACTATTTCGTTTCATTTACGATTTATGTTCACACTCCATAGCATCATTTCTTTGTATTGATATTCGTGGATTAGGTTGTGTTGACACCATCATTATTATTATGCCGGAAGCGGCATGCCTGAAGGGGCCATCATTATTATTAAGCCGGAAGCGGCTGCCAGAAGGGGCCATCATTACTATGCCGGAAGCGGCCGTCCGAAGGGTCTATTTGGTTAGCATGTCGGAAGCGGCACGTGTGTTAGATTGCATCATTTGCTTAAAGAATGTGTATTCGCTTGCATTATTTACTTAAGGATTGTTTTGAGACCTCGTGTATACGTTTATGCTTCTCCAGCGAAGGCTGCAGGTATTGAGTTTGATTGTGATTTCTTCTCTCCTAAATTAAGCTATGGTTATGATTTGTTACCGCTTTACATATTCAGTACATATTCCGTACTGACCCCCTTTCCTTCGGGTGCTGCGTTTCATGCCACGCAGGTACACCCAGATGAGCAGAAGACTTTGCTAGAAGGTGTTCCCGCGGGATTAGCGAGCTCCATCTCAGTTCGGAGTGTTGCCAGGTCGAAGTACTTATGTCATGGTATTTTGTATATGTTAGAGACTTTGCAGACAGTGTCCTGTGGATAGGGCGTCGAGAAGTGCGAATCATTTATAGATGTTAAAAGAGTATGTATTTTCAGATGATTTCAGTTGGTAAAAAGTATGTAATTGATTGAAAGTTTTCGTAATCTGTATAAAGACAATGATCTCTATTTGGAAAAGTTTCATGTTTTAAAAAGTTTTTGAAATGACAGGTTTTGGTAAAGCAAACGTTTAAGGGTTCGCTCGACTCTGATGAGAGTCGGGTGCCCATCATGCCCTATCAAGATGAGGGTGTGACAAAGTGGTATCAGAGCAGGTCGTCCTAGGAGTTGTCTGCAAAGTCGTGTCTAGTAGAGTCTTGTTTATCGGTGTGTTGTGCACCACATCTATAAACAGGATGCTACGAGACATTAATAGGGTGTCATTCTTCCTTTCATATCTAAGATCGTGCGATAGAGCACAGTCGTAGGAAATGAAGTCCCTTGTACTAACCATTGATTTCAGCCAACGAACGACATCGACAGAAGAAAGCGACCAATGACATTAGCAGTTACAGAGTACAGCGGTAAGTAACGGTGCGGAAGAGGCATGTTGGACAAGGTAAGAATATTGAATTATGATTGAAATGTAAAGTTGGGGGGATGAAAGTGAAAGTGAATATTGAGGATTGAAAAGGGTAAAATAGTAATTGTAAAGGGAAGGACGTATTACGAAAATGTCTTGGAATCTGTAAGACTTCGACTTGCTTCAGATCATGTAATGAAGGTCACGCAAAGAGGCGGATGCGATTATATCGGCATTAATGCACTAGATTTCACCGAAGTTTCAAGGTTAAGCGTGATAGGGCGAGAGATGTTTTGGGATGGGTGACCCCCTGGGAAGTGTACTAAAAGTTCTATAAATATTGATATAAGAGATAAATAGGAAGAACATGTGGGAGTACGAAGGACAAAGGATAATGAGTTGGCGCAGTTGATTAGAAAACCCATGACATGGAATGAGGATTTATGTGAAGACCGAGAAGTTTGATTATAAAGAAAACAGGGTGAAAGATAGGGAATGGACATGAAGGAAAGGACAACTATAAGAGAGACCCTCCCGAAGTATTATAACACCACCATAAGGCCAGTTGAACATTCGAGGACGAATGTTCTAAAGGGGGGGAGGATGTTATATCCCGTATTTTTCGTATTCGGATAATTCGAGATAATTGTGGGAAGTTAAGGGCAAGACTATATTTTTGACCTTGTTAGCACACAAGTTGTTCATGAAAGTTTTGATGTGAAAATATTAAGAAAGACTAAGGGCAAAAAGGGAAATTCGCAAGACGCCTCATAGAAAATACGAAGGAAGGTTAAGGGCAAATTTGGAAATTGGGAAAAAATAATTTTCATGGATTACAAAACAAAAAACAAAAAGAGTGGGCTTGAGTTAATGGGCCATTTGGCCGTCCAAGTACGGTGTGGGCCAAGGCCCACATGGAGGCATAAAATAAATAGCCCAAAAGATGACTTATTAGTCATATTATCATCTTCACCCCCTTAGAAACTTGTAGAATCTTGGAGAAAAAAAAGACAAGGGCCATTCGGCCATGGTGGAGGAAAAATTGAGGTCCAAAAATCTTAATCAAAAAAATATTTTCTTCTAGCTTTTATACTAATTGGAAGGTCCTCTTTAACATGGAGTAATTGTTGGAGTGAGCAAAGTATTTGTTGTGCAAGTTGTGGACTCTAGCCGAGAAAGAAGAGATAAATGGAGAAAGGTATGTATTCAATCCTCTTTTACATGTGTTATGGATGATTTGTGCATGTTATAGTATGTAGAAGTGGATGAAATTCATGAAATATATATGTGTGGGTGTTGGCCGAATAGGAGCCATGTTGATAAGATGTGACGAATTGATTTTACTTAGTATTTTGGTTGTTGTTGTCATGAATTCTATGATGAAAATGAGAGTTTAATGATTCAAATTGAAGTTGAAATTGTTGTGGGCTGTTTTGGAAGCCAAAGTGGATTGAATGTAGTCTCTTGTATTTATGGAAAATAATGTTGTTAGTGTGTGAATCATTGGTATAGTTCATGAATTTGGAAGGAAAGAAAATATGTTGTTATTGTTCTTATTGAACTTGGAAGGTTTCGGGTGAAGGGGTAAGTTGGTTGAATTGTTTGAAGTGTTCTTGAATCTTATTAGAGTGATTTTGGATTAATACTTGAATGTGAAATCATTGGCGTTAGCTTGACTATATTTGGTTGAATTGAAAATAAATGAAATGCCGTTGAATTGGGTGACAAGGGTTGTTAATCTTAGAATATATTTTGGATTGACCGTTGAAGTTGAACATATGATTGTTGGTATTGTTGTTGATAAATTGGCTGAGTTAGATTCTCGGGGATGGTGTATTTACAGGGGAAATGCTGCCGAAATTTCGGCAGAATATAAATGAATTCATTTGAAGGACTAAGACAAGCATATGTCGATGAGTCTAATGATTATGTCAACTCTCTTGAATGTACACTAGCGATAGCGAGCCTGGACAAATAAGCGTAGCTAATTGGACGTGGGACAGGTATGTAAGGCTTACCCTTTCTTTCTTTTGGCATGTCCTAGAGCTAAGTAAGCTATGATACGTATCTTGGGGTAACTCTATTCTTGATTCCGAGCTTGTTAATGATTCTTATTCACTTCTTGATGTGAGTATGCTTAGTATAGTCGAGATTATCCTATGATTGAATAACGAGCAAAGCATAAAGAGATTCTTATTTTTTTTAAAGAGTTCTATAAGTGTTAATGTCCCTAACTTCCGTAGACAGTCTCGGATTGCTTTAAAACATTCGTAGAGGTTTCTATAATGAATAACGTTCCTAACTTTCATATGCTAACTCGGATTGTTTTGGAAACGTAGCGTAACGATATCCATAATGAATCCATTCCTAGATGTAGGATATCCTGAGTTCTTTGACCTCTTAAACCCGAAGGGGCATTCTCAAGTTGTGCGACTTCATAATGCTGTCTAAATCTCGAAGGGGACATTCATAAGGTCTTTCTTTTACCCATGCATTTTTTAAATTTGTGAGTCTCGAAGGAGACAATTGAAAAGGGTTTGATTTCATACATGACGTCCATAATGGTTTCTTTCTAAATGATTTCATGACGCGACTGAGCGTGCTATATAACATATGGCCTCGACTTAAGTCCGGGTGTTCTATGTTCTCAGCTGATCTCTGAGTGTGCTATGGCCTTAGCTTATGTCTGAGCGTGCTATATAACATATGACCTCAGTTTATGATATGCCAATTGAGTTGTGCATATGGTTTCACTAATAATTTTGGGAAAAATCAGTTTTATACCAAAGGAAGCATAAAGTTAGACCTTCAGAACCACTCCGAAGGGGGTGCGAGATTTTACTATTTAGATTTTTTAAAACCACTCCGAAGGGGGTGCGAGATTTTACTATTTCGTTTCATTTACGATTTATGTTCACACTCCATAGCATCATTTCTTTGTATTGATATTCGTGGATTAAGTTGTGTTGACACCATCATTATTATTAAGCCGGAAGCGGCATGCCTGAAGGGGCCATCATTATTATTAAGCTGGAAGCGGCTGCCCGAAGGGGCCATCATTACTATGGCGGAAGCGGCTGTCCGAAGGGTTTATTTGGTTAGCATGTCGGAAGAGGCACGTGTGTTAGATTGCATCATTTGCTTAAAGAATGTGTATTCGCTTGCATTATTTACTTAAGGATTGTTTTGAGACCTCGTGTATACGTTTATGCTTCTCCAGCGAAGGCTGCAGGTATTGAGTTTGATTGTGATTTCTTCTCTCCTAAATTAAGCTATGGTTATGATTTGTTACCGCTTTACATATTCAGTACATATTCCGTACTGACCCCCTTTCCTTCGGGGGCTGCGTTTCATGCCACGTAGGTACACCCAAATGAGCAGAAGACTTTGCTAAAGGTGTTCCCGTGGGATTGGCGAGCTCCATCTCAGTTCGGAGTGTTTCTTGGTCGAAGTACTTATGTCATGGTATTTTGTATATGTTAGAGACTTTGCAGACAGTGTCCTGTGGATAGGGCATCGAGAATTGCGAATCATTTATAGATTTTAAAAGAGTATGTATTTTCAGATGATTTCAGTTGGTAAAAAGTACGTAATTGATTGAAAGTTTTCGTAATCTGTATAAAGACAATGATCTTTATTTGGAAAAGTTTCACGTTTTAAAAAGTTTTTGAAATGACAGGTTTTGGTAAAGCGAATGTTTAAGGGTTCGCTCGACTCTGATTAGAGTCGGGTGCCCATCATGCCCTATCAAGATGAGGGTGTGACAGACCCGCTTTCTATATCTGGCCCGTTATTCCACTCCTTTGGTCCCTACTGAGGCAGACAAGATCAGGCGTTTTGTTAGTGGGCTAGTCAATTCTCTTCAGATTCCCTGCCTTTAGATAGAGGTTGTGGGGTCTTCCTTCTAGTCCATCGTCGAGCATGCTTCTATGGTTGAGGGTGCTAAGACCCGAGCATTTGATGGTGGTGACAAGAGACCGCGTCAGACTGGAGTTATGATATTTCTAGTTGGAGGGGCGCCGATCAGCCTTCTAGGCTGTATCAACCATATTCCGGCCGTATCAGCCATATTTTGGCTACCCAGTGCACTCAGCCTTGCAGGCTTATTCTAGTGGGCCATCCAGACAGAGGGTCTCCGAGAGCTCGTTACCTCGATTGGTTGACAGGATTACTCCAGCTGGGTCTTCAGTTTCAGTCCATCATACTCCGACTTTAGAGGTTGCTTTTCGTGTGGAGCAATTGGTCATTTTGCTCAATATTGTCCATGATCAAGGCAGGGTCATTATTTCCAGAGGACTCTAGCTTCTTCAGGTAGCTGAGGTGGTGTTCTTTCGAGAGGTGGATCTCAGTCTAGACGTGATGGGGCCCAGTGTTACTCATTCCCAGGTAGACCCGAGGCAGAGGCCTCAGATGCTGTTATTCAGGTATCATTTCTGTCCGACATAGAGCAGCATTTGTGTTTATTCATCCTGGATTCACTTATTCATATGTGTCTGCATATCATGTTGTGTGACTGGGATTGCCTTGTGATAGCATAATTTTACCTGTTCATGTGTCTACTCCAGTTGGAGATTCTATTGTTGTGGATCGAGGTTATCGGTCAGTTACTTTTATAGGTTATGACACTTGGGATTGTGCGATACGCGAAATTTAGAGAGTACTCAGTTAGGGTTGAGTGAGTTAAGGGAAGCTATTATGAATAGCTTTTGTGGCCTACTATTATCACCCCTGAGTATGATTCTTGCGTATCTTAGAGAGGGAAGTCTACAAAAATGGACTAGTGATACGTGGAAATTTCGTGAGATTCATGATTAGCAGTTAGTGATATCATAGTTCAGTGAACTGACATGTTGGGGTTTATAAGAAATAGCTTGGTGGTACACCATTGGATGAGTTCATAACATTCTACAGTAGACGAGTTAGCAATCTTAAGAGGAAGATTGTGGAATCCCTACCATATGAGGACTAGAGTTATATTTTTGAGAAGCGACTATATTCGTGGTAGTGTATTATGTTGCAAGAAATCTTGGCTGGTCAGGATGAGTAAGCATTGTTGGTTGTTTGAGACCTGGAAGTAGTTGTGTAAGGTTCAGAGCGGCAGTTGTAAGATTGGATACTTCAGGATATTATTATGGGCATATCAAGTGTTATAACGGGATACACTATTATTATAAGGATATTATAGGAGGCTTCCGATTTTGCATTGAAAGGGTTGGGATTGTGTCGAATTTGTGTATCGGATAAAGGTTGAGAGATATGAAGACTGAAATCGTAGGGTATAGTTCTTTGGTACTAAGTTGATAACTAACGGCTTT